>NW_026047718.1:37500-42500 GCF_023864345.2 Schistocerca serialis cubense | reverse complement strand
CGATGGGCCCACAGTGCCCATCTTTCGACGCCACCCACAAAGCATGCAGCCTGTGTCGACCACAGCACCCAAACGCCAGTGCCTCTGCCGCACGAAGTCGTGGACCGGCAATCACACCACCCGCACCCGCTCGTGCCCCACCCCAACCGCCAAACTCGCAACGCCAGCGGATGAACGGCGGAAGTTTCCCGCAGTCGTAATGTGCAATCCACACCTATAACTTGCGTTTCATGAAGAGTTATGTCCAATATGCGACATTCCCGCTGTCCCTATACATGAGCTGCGAGCTGTACCACGTACAAGCTACAGACGCGATCGCATTGCTCACTGTACGGATTCCCATGCCGAGCGATCAGCTAGGAAGCGCCCCATCCACGTCGGTACCCTTGGGCGTTGCACTCGCAGTCGCAAAAAACGTTGGGCAAATATATTTCTCCGATGCTGAGCGATCAGCTAGGAAGCGCCCCATCCATGTCGGTACTCGTACGCGTCGCACTCGCAGTCGC
Source organism: Schistocerca serialis cubense (assembly GCF_023864345.2). Lineage (NCBI taxonomy): Eukaryota > Metazoa > Arthropoda > Insecta > Orthoptera > Acrididae > Schistocerca > Schistocerca serialis. The sequence continues at coordinate 41,994 of NW_026047718.1, read as the reverse complement.
AAAAAACGCTGGGCAAATATATTTCTCGGAAGAGTAATGACAGTCCGAGCCTCCTGCGTGGGAAGAGTCTTTCTAGGCCCTGACCCACGGGAAGCGTGTAGCTTCCCCCATCCCGGACATTTCACGTCGTCACACTACCGGTATTGACTAATAGACTGATTGCTGATAATCATTAGCCACACACTGGGGGAAACGGCCGACAGGGGCGGCAACATAGTGGAGCCGCAGTGTCACTAATGTACAGAGATAGAACAGTTTCGACTGGAACCAGAGTAACCGTATACACGGCACTGATTAGTAATAGATGCAGAGCCATCAGAATACAGATAATATATACAACCGTCCCTATACATGCTGAAAGACTCTGCACACAATGAGAACCACACGTCAGCCAGACACTATCACACACTACTCTCTGCCTCTAACAGGCACACACACAATATCTAACCACCAGCATGGAAGAACATCCGGTGCATCCTCTCCGCCACATTACACAATCCACACTATCATAACCAGACCGGGAGGTCCACCCAGAAAACAGAATATCCCACCCTTCCGACATCCGCCATTGCTCAGCTAAGCCACGAACACCCACACATGTCCTACACAGGGGTGCACCCAACATCACAATACTGCCTCCTGTCACAGTACACAAACAATGGCAGGAATGAAAGACACAGATCTGCCACAACCTTGGAATCGGAGCGCCGCCTGTCATGAGCCACAAGTGCATCCTGACGTGACAAATCGGATGATCCCGCAGGCATGCACTTACGATAATCACTATCAACGAACCTGCCGCCCCCTCCCCCCCCAAAATACACCTTTCCCTACAACGTGTACCTTAACCTAAGCTATATTGTACCTTAACCTAAGCGATATTGTACCTTAACCTAAGGTATATCGTACCTTAACCTAACCTACATTGCGCCTTCACCTAACCTACGTTGTACCTTAACCTAACCTACGTTGTACCTTAACCTAACCTACGTTGTACCTTAACCTAACCTACGTTGTACCTTAACCTAACCTACGTTGTACCTTAACCTAACCTACGTTGTACCTTAACCTAACCTACGTTGTACCTTAACCTAACCTACGTTGTACCTTAACCTAACCTACGTTGTACCTTAACCTAACCTACGTTGTGCCTTAACCTAACCTACGTTGTGCCTTAACCTAACCTACGTTGTGCCTTAACCTAACCTACGTTGTGCCTTAACCTAACCTATGTTGTGCCTTAACCTAACCTATGTTGTGCCTTAACCTAACCTATGTTGTGCCTTAACCTAACCTATGTTGTGCCTTAACCTAACCTATGTTGTGCCTTAACCTAACCTATGTTGTGCCTTAACCTAACCTACGTTGTGCCTTAACCTAACCTATGTTGTGCCTTAACCTAACCTACGTTGTGCCTTAACCTAACCTACGTTGTGCCTTAACCTAACCTACGTTGTGCCTTAACCTAACCTACGTTGTGCCTTAACCTAACCTACGTTGTGCCTTAACCTAACCTACGTTGTGCCTTAACCTAACCTACGTTGTGCCTTAACCTAACCTACGTTGTGCCTTAACCTAACCTACGTTGTGCCTTAACCTAACCTACGTTGTGCCTTAACCTAACCTACGTTGTGCCTTAACCTAACCTACGTTGTGCCTTAACCTAACCTACGTTGTGCCTTAACCTAACCTACGTTGTGCCTTAACCTAACCTACGTTGTGCCTTAACCTAACCTACGTTGTGCCTTAACCTAACCTACGTTGTGCCTTAACCTAACCTACGTTGTGCCTTAACCTAACCTACGTTGTGCCTTAACCTAACCTACGTTGTGCCTTAACCTAACCTACGTTGTGCCTTAACCTAACCTACGTTGTGCCTTAACCTAACCTACGTTGTGCCTTAACCTAACCTACGTTGTGCCTTAACCTAACCTACGTTGTGCCTTAACCTAACCTACGTTGTGCCTTAACCTAACCTACGTTGTGCCTTAACCTAACCTACGTTGTGCCTTAACCTAACCTACGTTGTGCCTTAACCTAACCTACGTTGTGCCTTAACCTAACCTACGTTGTGCCTTAACCTAACCTACGTTGTGCCTTAACCTAACCTACGTTGTGCCTTAACCTAACCTATGTTGTGCCTTAACCTAACCTATGTTGTGCCTTAACCTAACCTATGTTGTGCCTTAACCTAACCTATGTTGTGCCTTAACCTAACCTATGTTGTGCCTTAACCTAACCTATGTTGTGCCTTAACCTAACCTATGTTGTGCCTTAACCTAACCTATGTTGTGCCTTAACCTAACCTATGTTGTGCCTTAACCTAACCTACGTTGTGCCTTAACCTAACCCATATTGTACCTTAACCTAACCCATATTGTACCTTAACCTAACCCATATTGTACCTTAACCTAACCCATATTGTACCTTAACCTAACCCATATTGTACCTTAACGTAACCTAATTTGTGCCTTAACGTAACCTAATTTGTGCCTTAACGTAACCTAATTTGTGCCTTAACGTAACCTAATTTGTGCCTTAACGTAACCTAATTTGTGCCTTAACGTAACCTAATTTGTGCCTTAACGTAACCTAATTTGTGCCTTAACGTAACCTAATTTGTGCCTTAACGTAACCTAATTTGTGCCTTAACGTAACCTAATTTGTGCCTTAACGTAACCTAATTTGTGCCTTAACGTAACCTAATTTGTGCCTTAACGTAACCTAATTTGTGCCTTAACGTAACCTAATTTGTGCCTTAACGTACCTAATTTGTGCCTTAACGTAACCTAATTTGTGCCTTAACGTAACCTAATTTGTGCCTTAACGTAACCTAATTTGTGCCTTAACGTAACCTAATTTGTGCCTTAACGTAACCTAATTTGTGCCTTAACGTAACCTAATTTGTGCCTTAACGTAACCTAATTTGTGCCTTAACGTAACCTAATTTGTGCCTTAACGTAACCTAATTTGTGCCTTAACGTAACCTAATTTGTGCCTTAACGTAACCTAATTTGTGCCTTAACGTAACCTAATTTGTGCCTTAACGTAACCTAATTTGTGCCTTAACGTAACCCATGTTGTGCCTTAACGTAACCCATGTTGTGCCTTAACGTAACCCAATTTGTGCCTTAACGTAACCCATGTTGTGCCTTAACCTAACCTATATTGTGCCTCAACCTAACCTATATTGCGCCTTAACCTGACGCACGTTGTCGCTGAACCTGCTCTGTAATTGTTATGCAACTCGTTAAATTAGTGTAGTGTTGCCTAACCGCAACCCTCGCAATATAGTTCGCTATTCGCACTGCCCGGTCCCCTGTGTATCGCGTCATGTTAAACACCTTGCAGGTGTTGCTGACTTTCCACATGCTCCTGCTATACACTGTAATGTGGATAGCAGCAGGACGTACATGCCCCCCCCCCTTCCCCCCTGCCTTCGCAAGCTGGTCGTTGAGAAGTTTGCATGTTCAATGCCCTTCGCATGCCGACGTACTCAGCCTACGTTGTGGTACGGCCTGTCACCTGTCCGCCGATGTACGCAAAACCCACAAACTGTACTGCACATTGGTCCGTATGTACTGAATGATACATCGTGGCACATGTGTGACCGTACGACGACTGCGCCTAGCAACGGCAGACCATACAGTCCAAATATTGTGCACGCAGCTACGTGTCGTCTCCCTATAAGAGCTGGATTGCAGTGTGGTACGCCATTCAGACGTGTGGGAGGAACGGACGCCCTGGATGGCGATCAGCATGAGCAGTCTGTTGATGTAGTGGAGCGTGTATTCGGACGTAGTCGTCTCTTCTCACACACCGTGATAGCATGTTGCACCGCGTTCCACATCTGCGACATCCTGCAGAGGCCGGCTGACAGTCGTTCGCGCAATGGACACCGCATACGTACGGGGGCTACCTTCCACGTGTTCTCGAGGCGTGCACATGTTGTTGCGTCTATGTGGGCAGACGTAGTGTGTTGTGACACCTGACACAGGCATGCAATACTCGTTGCAAATGGCGATGGACGTCTACGTTTGCTGGTGACGTTACGCAAATGAACAACAGGTAACCCGTTGTGGTGCGGTTGTTCTCGCTAGAGGTGAATCAGTGTTGGCGACGATCGGTCGAGCTATTAACCGGTTGTTTCAGGGATACCCACCATGCCCACGAACGTGAAAGGGGACCCACCATGCCCACGAACGCGAAAGGGGATCTGGGTGTGAGGCGATACGCGGCGGTGGCTGGGTGGGACCGTCCCCGGCCGGTGAGGGGGGGCCGCCCGGCGTGCTGGCAGCGCGGTGCGTGGGCGCACGCGCTACAGCCGGCTGGTGGGGGCGGCCAGTGGCAGGCGCGCCGGCCGACGGACGCGGCAGGCGGCGCAGCTGCGCGCCGGCGCCCCCTGCTCGCGGCGCCTTGCGGCCAAAGTAGGTCCTCGCGGGCCCGGTGCGAAGCGCGGTGGCCATCTGCAGTGTGCTGGTCCGATTGAGGACT
>NW_026047718.1:22500-27500 GCF_023864345.2 Schistocerca serialis cubense | reverse complement strand
CTTAACCTAACCTATGTTGTGCCTTAACCTAACCTATGTTGTGCCTTAACCTAACCTATGTTGTGCCTTAACCTAACCTATGTTGTGCCTTAACCTAACCTACGTTGTGCCTTAACCTAACCTACGTTGTGCCTTAACCTAACCTACGTTGTGCCTTAACCTAACCTACGTTGTGCCTTAACCTAACCTACGTTGTGCCTTAACCTAACCTACGTTGTGCCTTAACCTAACCTACGTTGTGCCTTAACCTAACCTACGTTGTGCCTTAACCTAACCTACGTTGTGCCTTAACCTAACCTACGTTGTGCCTTAACCTAACCTACGTTGTGCCTTAACCTAACCTACGTTGTGCCTTAACCTAACCTACGTTGTGCCTTAACCTAACCTACGTTGTGCCTTAACCTAACCTACGTTGTGCCTTAACCTAACCTACGTTGTGCCTTAACCTAACCTACGTTGTGCCTTAACCTAACCTACGTTGTGCCTTAACCTAACCTACGTTGTGCCTTAACCTAACCTACGTTGTGCCTTAACCTAACCTACGTTGTGCCTTAACCTAACCTACGTTGTGCCTTAACCTAACCTACGTTGTGCCTTAACCTAACCTACGTTGTGCCTTAACCTAACCTACGTTGTGCCTTAACCTAACCTACGTTGTGCCTTAACCTAACCTACGTTGTGCCTTAACCTAACCTACGTTGTGCCTTAACCTAACCTACGTTGTGCCTTAACCTAACCTACGTTGTGCCTTAACCTAACCTACGTTGTGCCTTAACCTAACCTACGTTGTGCCTTAACCTAACCTACGTTGTGCCTTAACCTAACCTACGTTGTGCCTTAACCTAACCTATGTTGTGCCTTAACCTAACCTATGTTGTGCCTTAACCTAACCTATGTTGTGCCTTAACCTAACCTATGTTGTGCCTTAACCTAACCTATGTTGTGCCTTAACCTAACCTATGTTGTGCCTTAACCTAACCTATGTTGTGCCTTAACCTAACCTATGTTGTGCCTTAACCTAACCTATGTTGTGCCTTAACCTAACCTACGTTGTGCCTTAACCTAACCCATATTGTACCTTAACCTAACCCATATTGTACCTTAACCTAACCCATATTGTACCTTAACCTAACCCATATTGTACCTTAACCTAACCCATATTGTACCTTAACGTAACCTAATTTGTGCCTTAACGTAACCTAATTTGTGCCTTAACGTAACCTAATTTGTGCCTTAACGTAACCTAATTTGTGCCTTAACGTAACCTAATTTGTGCCTTAACGTAACCTAATTTGTGCCTTAACGTAACCTAATTTGTGCCTTAACGTAACCTAATTTGTGCCTTAACGTAACCTAATTTGTGCCTTAACGTAACCTAATTTGTGCCTTAACGTAACCTAATTTGTGCCTTAACGTAACCTAATTTGTGCCTTAACGTAACCTAATTTGTGCCTTAACGTAACCTAATTTGTGCCTTAACGTAACCTAATTTGTGCCTTAACGTAACCTAATTTGTGCCTTAACGTAACCTAATTTGTGCCTTAACGTAACCTAATTTGTGCCTTAACGTAACCTAATTTGTGCCTTAACGTAACCTAATTTGTGCCTTAACGTAACCTAATTTGTGCCTTAACGTAACCTAATTTGTGCCTTAACGTAACCTAATTTGTGCCTTAACGTAACCTAATTTGTGCCTTAACGTAACCTAATTTGTGCCTTAACGTAACCTAATTTGTGCCTTAACGTAACCCATGTTGTGCCTTAACGTAACCCATGTTGTGCCTTAACGTAACCCAATTTGTGCCTTAACGTAACCCATGTTGTGCCTTAACCTAACCTATATTGTGCCTCAACCTAACCTATATTGCGCCTTAACCTGACGCACGTTGTCGCTGAACCTGCTCTGTAATTGTTATGCAACTCGTTAAATTAGTGTAGTGTTGCCTAACCGCAACCCTCGCAATATAGTTCGCTATTCGCACTGCCCGGTCCCCTGTGTATCGCGTCATGTTAAACACCTTGCAGGTGTTGCTGACTTTCCACATGCTCCTGCTATACACTGTAATGTGGATAGCAGCAGGACGTACATGCCCCCCCCCCTTCCCCCCTGCCTTCGCAAGCTGGTCGTTGAGAAGTTTGCATGTTCAATGCCCTTCGCATGCCGACGTACTCAGCCTACGTTGTGGTACGGCCTGTCACCTGTCCGCCGATGTACGCAAAACCCACAAACTGTACTGCACATTGGTCCGTATGTACTGAATGATACATCGTGGCACATGTGTGACCGTACGACGACTGCGCCTAGCAACGGCAGACCATACAGTCCAAATATTGTGCACGCAGCTACGTGTCGTCTCCCTATAAGAGCTGGATTGCAGTGTGGTACGCCATTCAGACGTGTGGGAGGAACGGACGCCCTGGATGGCGATCAGCATGAGCAGTCTGTTGATGTAGTGGAGCGTGTATTCGGACGTAGTCGTCTCTTCTCACACACCGTGATAGCATGTTGCACCGCGTTCCACATCTGCGACATCCTGCAGAGGCCGGCTGACAGTCGTTCGCGCAATGGACACCGCATACGTACGGGGGCTACCTTCCACGTGTTCTCGAGGCGTGCACATGTTGTTGCGTCTATGTGGGCAGACGTAGTGTGTTGTGACACCTGACACAGGCATGCAATACTCGTTGCAAATGGCGATGGACGTCTACGTTTGCTGGTGACGTTACGCAAATGAACAACAGGTAACCCGTTGTGGTGCGGTTGTTCTCGCTAGAGGTGAATCAGTGTTGGCGACGATCGGTCGAGCTATTAACCGGTTGTTTCAGGGATACCCACCATGCCCACGAACGTGAAAGGGGACCCACCATGCCCACGAACGCGAAAGGGGATCTGGGTGTGAGGCGATACGCGGCGGTGGCTGGGTGGGACCGTCCCCGGCCGGTGAGGGGGGGCCGCCCGGCGTGCTGGCAGCGCGGTGCGTGGGCGCACGCGCTACAGCCGGCTGGTGGGGGCGGCCAGTGGCAGGCGCGCCGGCCGACGGACGCGGCAGGCGGCGCAGCTGCGCGCCGGCGCCCCCTGCTCGCGGCGCCTTGCGGCCAAAGTAGGTCCTCGCGGGCCCGGTGCGAAGCGCGGTGGCCATCTGCAGTGTGCTGGTCCGATTGAGGACTGTGTGCGCTGAGGATGCGCCGCCGCCCGGCGCTCGGCGCCGCGACGCCGTCTGCTGCTCGGTCGCCCCAGCGGTTCTCGCAGGTGGTTTGTATCGCAGCTGTGCGGACGTGTTGGCGCGTGCGCTGTGCTGGGAGAGTTCGCTTCGGCACCCAAGTGGGGCTTTTGTCCTTCTGTGGCGCTGGCGTTGGAGCTGCCGGTCACCGTAGGTGGCGCGTGTTGTCTCCCGCCGGCAATGCCACGACAGCACGCTCCCGGGCCTCTGTCGGCAGCGGCAAGCTCAGTTGGGAGCACGGGTGGTCGCACCTAAAGCGTCTACTCGCCTAACTCCGGGCGATTGCGCCTCTCTCGAACCCGACCAAGTACATAGGACGGCGCTGCGCGCCGCCGGGACCTGAGAGGGTTTCGAGGTGTGTTGTGCAGGGGAGCTCAGCCTCCTCCTGTTTGCAGAATAATTGAGCGGACGCTTGCGTGTTCGCGCGGGCCCCCGGGACACACTCCCGGGCGGCCGGCTGCTCAGCTCTAGTTGACGCAGCTCCCTGGTTGATCCTGCCAGTAGTCATATGCTTGTCTCAAAGATTAAGCCATGCATGTCTCAGTACAAGCCGCATTAAGGTGAAACCGCGAATGGCTCATTAAATCAGTTATGGTTCCTTAGATCGTACCCACGTTACTTGGATAACTGTGGTAATTCTAGAGCTAATACATGCAAACAGAGTCCCGACCAGAGATGGAAGGGACGCTTTTATTAGATCAAAACCAATCGGTCGGCTCGTCCGGTCCGTTTGCCTTGGTGACTCTGAATAACTTTGGGCTGATCGCACGGTCCTCGTACCGGCGACGCATCTTTCAAATGTCTGCCTTATCAACTGTCGATGGTAGGTTCTGCGCCTACCATGGTTGTAACGGGTAACGGGGAATCAGGGTTCGATTCCGGAGAGGGAGCCTGAGAAACGGCTACCACATCCAAGGAAGGCAGCAGGCGCGCAAATTACCCACTCCCGGCACGGGGAGGTAGTGACGAAAAATAACGATACGGGACTCATCCGAGGCCCCGTAATCGGAATGAGTACACTTTAAATCCTTTAACGAGTATCTATTGGAGGGCAAGTCTGGTGCCAGCAGCCGCGGTAATTCCAGCTCCAATAGCGTATATTAAAGTTGTTGCGGTTAAAAAGCTCGTAGTTGGATTTGTGTCCCACGCTGTTGGTTCACCGCCCGTCGGTGTTTAACTGGCATGTATCGTGGGACGTCCTGCCGGTGGGGCGAGCCGAAGGCGTGCGACCGCCTCGTGCGTGCTCGTGCGTCCCGAGGCGGACCCCGTTGAAATCCTACCAGGGTGCTCTTTATTGAGTGTCTCGGTGGGCCGGCACGTTTACTTTGAACAAATTAGAGTGCTTAAAGCAGGCAAGCCCGCCTGAATACTGTGTGCATGGAATAATGGAATAGGACCTCGGTTCTATTTTGTTGGTTTTCGGAACCCGAGGTAATGATTAATAGGGACAGGCGGGGGCATTCGTATTGCGACGTTAGAGGTGAAATTCTTGGATCGTCGCAAGACGAACAGAAGCGAAAGCATTTGCCAAGTATGTTTTCATTAATCAAGAACGAAAGTTAGAGGTTCGAAGGCGATCAGATACCGCCCTAGTTCTAACCATAAACGATGCCAGCCAGCGATCCGCCGCAGTTCCTCCGATGACTCGGCGGGCAGCCTCCGGGAAACCAAAGCTTTTGGGTTCCGGGGGAAGTATGGTTGCAAAGCTGAAACTTAAAGGAATTGACGGAAGGGCACCACCAGGAGTGGAGCCTGCGGCTTAATTTGACTCAACACGGG
>NW_026047718.1:10000-15000 GCF_023864345.2 Schistocerca serialis cubense | reverse complement strand
CACCCAACATCACAATACTGCCTCCTGTCACAGTACACAAACAATGGCAGGAATGAAAGACACAGATCTGCCACAACCTTGGAATCGGAGCGCCGCCTGTCATGAGCCACAAGTGCATCCTGACGTGACAAATCGGATGATCCCGCAGGCATGCACTTACGATAATCACTATCAACGAACCTGCCGCCCCCTCCCCCCCCAAAATACACCTTTCCCTACAACGTGTACCTTAACCTAAGCTATATTGTACCTTAACCTAAGCGATATTGTACCTTAACCTAAGGTATATCGTACCTTAACCTAACCTACATTGCGCCTTCACCTAACCTACGTTGTACCTTAACCTAACCTACGTTGTACCTTAACCTAACCTACGTTGTACCTTAACCTAACCTACGTTGTACCTTAACCTAACCTACGTTGTACCTTAACCTAACCTACGTTGTACCTTAACCTAACCTACGTTGTACCTTAACCTAACCTACGTTGTACCTTAACCTAACCTACGTTGTACCTTAACCTAACCTACGTTGTGCCTTAACCTAACCTACGTTGTGCCTTAACCTAACCTACGTTGTGCCTTAACCTAACCTACGTTGTGCCTTAACCTAACCTATGTTGTGCCTTAACCTAACCTATGTTGTGCCTTAACCTAACCTATGTTGTGCCTTAACCTAACCTATGTTGTGCCTTAACCTAACCTATGTTGTGCCTTAACCTAACCTATGTTGTGCCTTAACCTAACCTATGTTGTGCCTTAACCTAACCTATGTTGTGCCTTAACCTAACCTACGTTGTGCCTTAACCTAACCTACGTTGTGCCTTAACCTAACCTACGTTGTGCCTTAACCTAACCTACGTTGTGCCTTAACCTAACCTACGTTGTGCCTTAACCTAACCTACGTTGTGCCTTAACCTAACCTACGTTGTGCCTTAACCTAACCTACGTTGTGCCTTAACCTAACCTACGTTGTGCCTTAACCTAACCTACGTTGTGCCTTAACCTAACCTACGTTGTGCCTTAACCTAACCTACGTTGTGCCTTAACCTAACCTACGTTGTGCCTTAACCTAACCTACGTTGTGCCTTAACCTAACCTACGTTGTGCCTTAACCTAACCTACGTTGTGCCTTAACCTAACCTACGTTGTGCCTTAACCTAACCTACGTTGTGCCTTAACCTAACCTACGTTGTGCCTTAACCTAACCTACGTTGTGCCTTAACCTAACCTACGTTGTGCCTTAACCTAACCTACGTTGTGCCTTAACCTAACCTACGTTGTGCCTTAACCTAACCTACGTTGTGCCTTAACCTAACCTACGTTGTGCCTTAACCTAACCTACGTTGTGCCTTAACCTAACCTACGTTGTGCCTTAACCTAACCTACGTTGTGCCTTAACCTAACCTACGTTGTGCCTTAACCTAACCTACGTTGTGCCTTAACCTAACCTACGTTGTGCCTTAACCTAACCTACGTTGTGCCTTAACCTAACCTACGTTGTGCCTTAACCTAACCTATGTTGTGCCTTAACCTAACCTATGTTGTGCCTTAACCTAACCTATGTTGTGCCTTAACCTAACCTATGTTGTGCCTTAACCTAACCTATGTTGTGCCTTAACCTAACCTATGTTGTGCCTTAACCTAACCTATGTTGTGCCTTAACCTAACCTATGTTGTGCCTTAACCTAACCTATGTTGTGCCTTAACCTAACCTACGTTGTGCCTTAACCTAACCCATATTGTACCTTAACCTAACCCATATTGTACCTTAACCTAACCCATATTGTACCTTAACCTAACCCATATTGTACCTTAACCTAACCCATATTGTACCTTAACGTAACCTAATTTGTGCCTTAACGTAACCTAATTTGTGCCTTAACGTAACCTAATTTGTGCCTTAACGTAACCTAATTTGTGCCTTAACGTAACCTAATTTGTGCCTTAACGTATCCTAATTTGTGCCTTAACGTAACCTAATTTGTGCCTTAACGTAACCTAATTTGTGCCTTAACGTAACCTAATTTGTGCCTTAACGTAACCTAATTTGTGCCTTAACGTAACCTAATTTGTGCCTTAACGTAACCTAATTTGTGCCTTAACGTAACCTAATTTGTGCCTTAACGTAACCTAATTTGTGCCTTAACGTAACCTAATTTGTGCCTTAACGTAACCTAATTTGTGCCTTAACGTAACCTAATTTGTGCCTTAACGTAACCTAATTTGTGCCTTAACGTAACCTAATTTGTGCCTTAACGTAACCTAATTTGTGCCTTAACGTAACCTAATTTGTGCCTTAACGTAACCTAATTTGTGCCTTAACGTAACCTAATTTGTGCCTTAACGTAACCTAATTTGTGCCTTAACGTAACCTAATTTGTGCCTTAACGTAACCTAATTTGTGCCTTAACGTAACCCATGTTGTGCCTTAACGTAACCCATGTTGTGCCTTAACGTAACCCAATTTGTGCCTTAACGTAACCCATGTTGTGCCTTAACCTAACCTATATTGTGCCTCAACCTAACCTATATTGCGCCTTAACCTGACGCACGTTGTCGCTGAACCTGCTCTGTAATTGTTATGCAACTCGTTAAATTAGTGTAGTGTTGCCTAACCGCAACCCTCGCAATATAGTTCGCTATTCGCACTGCCCGGTCCCCTGTGTATCGCGTCATGTTAAACACCTTGCAGGTGTTGCTGACTTTCCACATGCTCCTGCTATACACTGTAATGTGGATAGCAGCAGGACGTACATGCCCCCCCCCCTTCCCCCCTGCCTTCGCAAGCTGGTCGTTGAGAAGTTTGCATGTTCAATGCCCTTCGCATGCCGACGTACTCAGCCTACGTTGTGGTACGGCCTGTCACCTGTCCGCCGATGTACGCAAAACCCACAAACTGTACTGCACATTGGTCCGTATGTACTGAATGATACATCGTGGCACATGTGTGACCGTACGACGACTGCGCCTAGCAACGGCAGACCATACAGTCCAAATATTGTGCACGCAGCTACGTGTCGTCTCCCTATAAGAGCTGGATTGCAGTGTGGTACGCCATTCAGACGTGTGGGAGGAACGGACGCCCTGGATGGCGATCAGCATGAGCAGTCTGTTGATGTAGTGGAGCGTGTATTCGGACGTAGTCGTCTCTTCTCACACACCGTGATAGCATGTTGCACCGCGTTCCACATCTGCGACATCCTGCAGAGGCCGGCTGACAGTCGTTCGCGCAATGGACACCGCATACGTACGGGGGCTACCTTCCACGTGTTCTCGAGGCGTGCACATGTTGTTGCGTCTATGTGGGCAGACGTAGTGTGTTGTGACACCTGACACAGGCATGCAATACTCGTTGCAAATGGCGATGGACGTCTACGTTTGCTGGTGACGTTACGCAAATGAACAACAGGTAACCCGTTGTGGTGCGGTTGTTCTCGCTAGAGGTGAATCAGTGTTGGCGACGATCGGTCGAGCTATTAACCGGTTGTTTCAGGGATACCCACCATGCCCACGAACGTGAAAGGGGACCCACCATGCCCACGAACGCGAAAGGGGATCTGGGTGTGAGGCGATACGCGGCGGTGGCTGGGTGGGACCGTCCCCGGCCGGTGAGGGGGGGCCGCCCGGCGTGCTGGCAGCGCGGTGCGTGGGCGCACGCGCTACAGCCGGCTGGTGGGGGCGGCCAGTGGCAGGCGCGCCGGCCGACGGACGCGGCAGGCGGCGCAGCTGCGCGCCGGCGCCCCCTGCTCGCGGCGCCTTGCGGCCAAAGTAGGTCCTCGCGGGCCCGGTGCGAAGCGCGGTGGCCATCTGCAGTGTGCTGGTCCGATTGAGGACTGTGTGCGCTGAGGATGCGCCGCCGCCCGGCGCTCGGCGCCGCGACGCCGTCTGCTGCTCGGTCGCCCCAGCGGTTCTCGCAGGTGGTTTGTATCGCAGCTGTGCGGACGTGTTGGCGCGTGCGCTGTGCTGGGAGAGTTCGCTTCGGCACCCAAGTGGGGCTTTTGTCCTTCTGTGGCGCTGGCGTTGGAGCTGCCGGTCACCGTAGGTGGCGCGTGTTGTCTCCCGCCGGCAATGCCACGACAGCACGCTCCCGGGCCTCTGTCGGCAGCGGCAAGCTCAGTTGGGAGCACGGGTGGTCGCACCTAAAGCGTCTACTCGCCTAACTCCGGGCGATTGCGCCTCTCTCGAACCCGACCAAGTACTTAGGACGGCGCTGCGCGCCGCCGGGACCTGAGAGGGTTTCGAGGTGTGTTGTGCAGGGGAGCTCAGCCTCCTCCTGTTTGCAGAATAATTGAGCGGACGCTTGCGTGTTCGCGCGGGCCCCCGGGACACACTCCCGGGCGGCCGGCTGCTCAGCTCTAGTTGACGCAGCTCCCTGGTTGATCCTGCCAGTAGTCATATGCTTGTCTCAAAGATTAAGCCATGCATGTCTCAGTACAAGCCGCATTAAGGTGAAACCGCGAATGGCTCATTAAATCAGTTATGGTTCCTTAGATCGTACCCACGTTACTTGGATAACTGTGGTAATTCTAGAGCTAATACATGCAAACAGAGTCCCGACCAGAGATGGAAGGGACGCTTTTATTAGATCAAAACCAATCGGTCGGCTCGTCCGGTCCGTTTGCCTTGGTGACTCTGAATAACTTTGGGCTGATCGCACGGTCCTCGTACCGGCGACGCATCTTTCAAATGTCTGCCTTATCAACTGTCGATGGTAGGTTCTGCGCCTACCATGGTTGTAACGGGTAACGGGGAATCAGGGTTCGATTCCGGAGAGGGAGCCTGAGAAACGGCTACCACATCCAAGGAAGGCAGCAGGCGCGCAAATTACCCACTCCCGGCACGGGGAGGTAGTGACGAAAAATAACGATACGGGACTCATCCGAGGCCCCGTAATCGGAATGAGTACACTTTAAATCCTTTAACGAGTATCTATTGGAGGGCAAGTCTGGTGCCAGCAGCCGCGGTAATTCCAGCTCCAATAGCGTATATTAAAGTTGTT
>NW_026047717.1:0-44108 GCF_023864345.2 Schistocerca serialis cubense | reverse complement strand
GGCGTGGTTTTTGACCCCATTGGTGTTGTTGGTGTGTGTGTGTGTGTTACCCGTCTGCGAGGGGGGACAGTGCGATCGGCGACTTTTGTGTCACCGTAACGACGGCCGTTTGCGGGTTTGTTTTGTTTGCACATCATACATGGCGAGGGTGAAATGTGAAATGTTTTTGTTTGGTTTTTTTTTTTTTTTTTGCCGCCCACTATTCCCTTTGCTGTACGCCGAGTTTGACAATGGTGCGACGTAACTGCAGCGTGGAGGTGTGTGAGTGACGTTGAAATGAACGTGCCATTAAGACGCATTGTTGTTTGTATTGTACTGTACGTGTACGGCGACACGCACGATGATGTACCATTCGACTCTGATGTTTGATAGCCGTGTCTGACTGATTGCGTACGACGCACGCACACCGATGTCGTCATTCAAGATGCACGCGGTGTCCAGTGCAGTATACAGTAAGCGCGACGACGGCGGCGGCGGTCGTTTGTTTGGCGAATGTCTGTACACGTGTTTGTCTGTGTCCATCCGGTATGTATTTGTTTGTTTTGAAAGTGTTTTGTGTGTCGGTGACGTGGTCCGATCCGTCGCCCCCTGAGTAACTGTCGATCGGCGCGATAGACCGGCGTCACGCAACTGAACCGAAGTCGTGGGCACACCCGTCATACTGTTGTACACCGTCGCGCTGAGAACGGTAACGAAAGGTTGACTTTGATCGGTCGAATGTCCGGGCAGAACGTGAGGAATGAGGCAAGAGTGCAAGGAGGGGGGGAAGGGAAAAAGGGGAGAAACGCATTCGTAGAGCAACGGAACGTTCCCGTGTCGGAGGCGTATTGGAGCCGCACTGAAATGCGTTTAACGGCGGCGCGGCTGCAAGTGTCTGCCGTGGTGAACGTTACCTTTGACGGCTGCATTGGGCTTTGCCTTTGCTTTTGCTTTCGCTTTCGCGTTCGCTTTCGCTTTCCCGGATGTACGTAACGTTTGTTGATATGGTTCTGAGGAAGAGTGTATGACAGTGCCGTGCCGTCCATGTTCGTGTGCCCTCCCATTGTGTGTATGCTATTGTCTGTGTACTTGAATGATGTATGTAGGTGTTAGTGGACATGTTTTACCAGTGGGGGGAAATGGATCGTCGATAGTTGCCGTCACTCTGTCACGGTCGAGATGACGCACCCTCCGTACAGAAAGGTGTCGAGAAAGTGAGTGTGTGTGTGTGTGTGTGTGTGTGTGTGTGCGTGCGTGCGTGCGTGCGTGCGTGCGTGCGTCCGTGAATTGGCAGTGTTTGGAGGTGGGCGTGCCCTGCATGTGGCCCGGAAGGCTGTTCGTTAGGCGGTAGTGTTGTGTGGACAGGGGAGGGGGCATGCGTAACGCTGCTGGCATGGCATTTCGGGAGATGGGAGGGGGCAAACGAGGAAACGAGGAGCGGCGGCCAAAGACGGGACGGGGAGGGGCGCGGTGTGGGTGGCTTGCGCCTGTGCTCGGCGTTGTGGTTTGTGCAAAAGAGGAGGAGAAAAACAATGTGAGTTGCCAGGGAGGGGGAGCGGTGTTGTGTTGTGGTTGTCGTGGTGTAGCCGCAGACGCGGCTGTCAGTGAACGTGGCGAGACGGACGGATGCGCGGAGGGGCGGGGGGCGGCGCATTTCGCCGGTGCCGTGCCGTGCCATGCCTGAAAGCCGCGTGGTCGCTGTGTTGTTGGTGGCGTGGGGGCGAGGAGAGTACCGTACGGGTGTGCTTGTGCGCCGGAAATGGCACACTGCGCCCGCCCGTCTTGGAGGCTGATGGCTGTGGTGTGGAAATGGGGCGCGGTGA
Organism: Schistocerca serialis cubense; assembly: GCF_023864345.2. Lineage (NCBI taxonomy): Eukaryota > Metazoa > Arthropoda > Insecta > Orthoptera > Acrididae > Schistocerca > Schistocerca serialis. Next base: position 42,306 of record NW_026047717.1, on the reverse strand, counting down.
TGTTGAAAGCAGTTGAAGAACAGAAAAGAAACCAAGAAAACGGAAGGCGTGATGCGGCGGTGGTGGTGAGAGCGGGAAAAACAAAACAAAAAAAAAAAACAACAAAAAAAAAAAAAAAGAAGGAAAAACAAAAAGTCTATCAATATTAAAATGTAAATGGAAATGGAAATGGACCCAGGTATAACCTCCCTGCACAAATAGCAGAGAGTCCGATGATAATAAAAATGTGCCAGAATGTTAACGTCCCTACAAAACAAACCCAACGATAATATTAATGAAAGAGTGAACCGTATGTAACATTGCAACAGACATAATGAAACCTGATAAATTGTATAAGGGCAGCAGCGTTGACCTTTGGCCCTGTATTCAGAATAAAAAGAGCCAAAGATCGTTACCCCAATGAAAAAGACACTGAAACACGTATGTAACATAGTAGCGATGGCGAGACATTGTAGCATCTGTGACCAGAGAGTTTGCGCTGGACTGCGCGAGTGTTGCGAGCGGTTCTCAGTCAGTCAGTCAGTCAGTAGTCGTTGCGAGTCCGTAGCTCTGTGTAGTTGAGGGCTGTACTCTGTCAGTAGTCGTCGCGTGCAGTACGCTAATAGTCGTCATGCAGAGCGGTCGGTCAGTAGTAGCAGCCGAGTGCGGTTGTGTGATGTAGGCGGTCGGCAACACTGGTCAAGATGGTGAATAAGGTATACTGTTAATTAATATAATCATTAGATAATGAAAAATTGTATTTATTGTAATTATTCTCCAACAAGTTCCCCAGTAATAATTTTTATTTCAAAAGCATTTTTCAACATTTAATTGTTTATTGAACTAAAGAGTTCGTTGCACTTCACATTTCATTCCACTTCTTTGAAGAAAAATGTCACTAAAATCACAAAAAAAGAGAATATTATTATTTGCAATGCAGTTCCTCCAAGCGCTGCGCAACAACCAGAGCAGAAATGTGACATCCATTTATTCGGAGGTAAGACATTAATTCTGATTGTTTTGCACAGGGCCAAAGACCGATATTTCGGTTTAATTGAAGTTTCTTGTCACTGAACGGACGTTTTTAAATGTTGTGTGAAGACTTTATATTTGAGTCAGATTGCGAATTTCACATTTTTGTTGCCATTTTCAATACCTCTCATTGTGGGCGAGGTTACAATTAGCGCAATGTCCATTAGCATCCGTAAATAACATTGTCCATTATTTTAAATGTTGCTGGGAGGTTACAACACACACACAAAAAAAAAAAAAAAAAAACAAAAAATTGCATTTATATCCGCTCCTCAATTGTAGATACCCCTTACACAGCTGTGTGCAATGAATGAGTGCTGGCTGGTAATTAATTGCACTCCTTGGAGGGAAATGCCATAGGAAGTAGTCTTTAAAAAGTGAATGTTTTTCGTTAAGAGACAAAAGTTACTTTAGAAAAAAAGTAATAGTGGGGCTTTTGTTGTTGAACAAAATAAGTACAATGAACATACGTTATCAGATTTGCGCAATGCAGCGTCACACCACCTTTTGATTATAACACAATAGACTATACATCGTCCCGAACCGTGACCAGAGTCGCGAGACGAGCAGAGCACGCCGCCGACGCCCGCTCAGTACAACCGTCCACCCGCTACTACTGTCGACCGACTACTACCTCTCCCCGACTCGCGCTACAATATATATATATAACAACTGTTCCTGGCGACCCGGTGCGTGCCACTACTGTCGTCTGGCGCGGTCCAAGCGCCGACTAGCAGCGATAAAGAACTCTCTGGTCAGACAGAGATGCTGTCATGCCTCGCCATCGCTCTGGTAATGAATACATACGTGTTGCAGCGTGCGTACCACCGGAACACGCAGTGGCGGAGCCAAAGACTGTGTTGTCGAGGTCGAGTGCGAGCGGGAAGAGAGGCAGCGTCGGCACGGAGATGCAAGCGAGCGCGAGACGCACGGGGGCTGCGGCGTGGCGCGTTTGCGGTCGGCGCCTTTGGTGGCAACGGCCGGGACAAGCAGCGGTGTATGGTGTGGTGCGGGGCGGACAGGGGCGGAGGCGGCGCGACGACGGCATGGGGGCGAAAACGGGACGGGGGACGGCGGATGTTGAGAGGCGTCACGCGCGGACAGGACACAGACACAGAGACACACAGATTGGAAAGGGAGGGTGCGCGGTAGTAGTTGGGAATGTGCGTACCGTGCGGGATGGGAGTGGGCGAGGAACACGGTCGTGGCCCCTGTTTTGGGTGCGTGTGATGACGTCGGTGTGTTGTGGGAAGGGAAGGTGCTGTGGCGGCGGCGCGTAATGGGCGTAGGCCGAAAAGAGAAAGGAACGTGGGCAGTGTGTTGGCAAGCGTCGGTTCGACTGCGACGTTGATGGGCAGGGCAGGGCAGGGCAGGGCAGGGCAGGGCAGGGCAGGGCAAGGTTAATGGTGGTAGGAGTAGGCGTGTGGGCGCAAAAAATCTGCCGCTGCAGGCGGTGCCGTAACCGCCATGGCGGGAAGGAGAGAGGGCCAAAGAAAGAAAGAAGAAAACAAAAAAAAAAAAAAAAAAAGGAGGGGGGGGCGAAAGTGGAGAGGCGGTGGTGTGAGAAGGGCGGGGGCGGAAGGAAGGCAGGAAGGACAAGAGGCGAGGCGACGGCTTGCTTTGTGTATCGGTCGGTCTCTGGCTATGCTTCGTTTTCTGCAGCAGGGTCGGTGCGCGGCGTGGCTCGCGGCAGTGGGAACGCCTGGTGGCTGGACGGCCAGCAATGCGGTTGGATGGGCGGCCACAGCACCGCACCTGTGCCCGAGGAGGAGACGCTGGCGGCGGGCCCTGAGGTGAGGCCGGCTCGGCTGGGGCTGTGGATGTGTAGGTGTGCGCCGCTGCTGCAACAACGAGTAAAACGCGAGAAGAAGGGATGGCGGTAGAGAGAGAGAGAAAAAAAAAAAAGGTCGTGTTGTGTTGATGCGCAGGCAGACGCGTACAGAGGGACGAGCCCGGTCTGCAGCAGGGTGTGGCCGTGCCGAGTGCAGAGCAGCGGCGGCTCGGTTCGGTTCGGCCCGGCCCGGCGGGCCGCGCTGTTGTCGCGGACGTGAGCGCCCCCTGGCGGGTGGGCCGGAGGCGGCGCGGCGTGTTGGACGTGTGGCTGGTGGCAGTGCACAATTTGCGAGTGGCTGGCGGTGTGGTGTGGCGGTTGGCGCGTCGGGCGGCGGAGAGGTATGTGTTGCGGGCGCCCTTTGCTGCGCTGCGTCGTTGCGTGTGCCGTACAGGGCGGGCGCTTGTCGACTGTGTGGCGAATTGGCGTGAAACGGCTGCCGAGAGGTGTGTGGTAGCGAGCCGGTCGGTGGTGTCAGTGCGAAGGGGAATGTGCGTGCGTGTTTGGCGGTTTCGGTGTGCTTTTTGCGGCGTGAGAGTGGGAATTAGTGGGGCCGGCTGTTGTGTTGGTTCCTTGTGTCTTGTGTCGCGTAGCTTGATGGCAACGTGGAAGGACGCCGGTTTCGTTTTCGTTTCGAGCCTTGCGTGGCGTGTGGTTGTCGACGTTGACTGGTTGGCGTGTGCCGATGCACGTGCATGTGTGGGTCGCGAGTGCGTTTTTGGCTGGCTGTGTGTGTGTGTGTGTGTGTGTGTTTTGGGGGGGAAGGGGGAGGCGGTGGTGAAAGTGCAGTCGTCGGGTGGGGCTGGGGCTGTGCGTCGTGGCGGAAAGGTGGTAGGTTGCGGGAAGCGAGCCCGTCGTTGACGGTGTCGCGTGAGTTGTGAATCGAGTGGGGCGCGGGGCGCGGGACAGGAGCAGCGTGCCGCTGCGTCGTGGTCGTCAGCAGAGGCTGTGCGTGTGCTTGTCCTTTTTGTGGGCGGTTCGTGCGAGGCGTTTTTGTTTTGTGTTGCCCTAGTTGTTAGTTTATTTTGTTTGTGTTTGTTATTTTGAGACGACGACTGGTTGGTGGCGTGCGCGCGAAGTGGCGGTGTGCGCTTCCCGTGTCGTTTGTGTTGTTTTGTTTTTTTGTTTTTGTGTGTTTTTTTTTTTGCACTGGGCCCCGGTGGGTGGGTGCGTGTGTGTCGATTGCCGGCTGGCGAAAGGTGCGCCATCGGCGGGGTGGGTCGCCGGCACAAGTAGAGGCGGCGGCGTTGTTGCTGTTGTTGTTGTGTGGTGTTTGTTTTGTTCGGCTGTGTCGGCGAGCTGTGTTGCGGTGCGTGTGAATGGTGGTGCAAAAGTGCTGGCGTTGGGGCTGCGACTGCGACGGCGGCGAGCCGCGGGCGCGCCATTGATAGTGATGTTGTGAACAGCGGCTGTGTACGGTAGTGGTGTTGTTGTAGCACGACGTGCATCCGGGCCGGCGCGGAAAGCGCAGTTGCGGGCGGTTGCCCTTCGGTGCCAGCCATGTCGCGTGAGCGGCGGGTTGCTCTGGTGTCGACACGTGGTGCTCTGGGTTGTTGTGTGGTGCCCTTTGGCCGGTGGGGGGTGGTTCGCGTGTGTCTGGTTCGCGCTCGGTGTCTGGTCGTGGTCGTGCTGCTCCCCCGTCTGTCGGCGGTTTCCGACGTCGTCTGTACGTTTTTGTTCGTTTGCGGCGTGCCTGCCGACGTCGTCCCGTCGCGACCTTTCAACCGAAAGTGTGGCGCCCGAAGGTGAACGAACGTAACCCTGACCTCGGCGCTTTACGCTGAGCCGAGCGAACCGAACCGAACCGAACCTAACCTGTGGTGTGGCGAGGTGAGCTCAGCCTGTGAGCCCCTAACGTCTACGTAAGGTAAGCTGTCCGGCTCACGCCTCACGTTTGAACGCTTTTTTAACCTACGTTTGACGCTTCTTAACCTAGCACTGACCCCTTAACCTAACCTAACGTGTAACCTAACCTAACCTAACCTAACCTCTGACGCCTGACGTGTTTGAATGCTTAACCTAAGTTTGACGCTTAACCTAACCCAAGTCCCCTTAACCTAACCCACGTCCACCTAACCTAACCTAACGTAGACGTGTAAACGTAATGTGTAACGCGTAACGTGTAAGGTCGGCTGTCGTGTGTGCTTGACGGCAGATTGGGTTGGTCTGTAGATTCGGATTGCGGTTTGCCTCGGTCGAGGGGTTGTGGGTCGGAAGCGGCGAGGGGCGGCGGCGCCTGTTGCGCAGGCGGCGTCCGTTTGCGGCGGGCAATTGTTGAGAAACGGCTGTGAATGTTGGCGGGCGAGAGGAGGAGGACGGCGCGCGATGTGGCCCGACGGCTGCGGGCCGATCGGGAAACGGCGGGAGGGCGACGGAAGGCGATGGGGCGGCGGAGGCGCGTTTGCACGGCCGTCATCGCCGCACGCCTCGGCTTGTGTGGCTGTGGCGCCGGCCGCGCTGGCCGGGCTGCCGCGGCGACGGTGTGGGAGTTTTGCCGAAGGTTTGGCCATTGTGGCGGGTCGTCGGCTGGGGCTGTGGGGGCGGCATTTGGGCGGGGGCGGCGATTCTCGGCGGGCCGACCCAGGCTGTAGCGCGCGGTAGCTGCAGTTTGGCCGTGGTTTGCGGCGCTGCCGTGGCGACTGGTTGGCGACTGTGGTGTGGCTGTGTGTAGCCCCATCCTCGGTGGTTTGAAAGGCGCGGGCGGTTGTGGCGCAGGTTTGGGGCTGCTCCGCACAGGCTGTCGGACGTTGGGCGGTAGCAAGCGCGGGAGGCGCGGCGCGGCGGCGCGCAGAGTGGCGGCCGCTCTCTCGGCCGTCCGCGCCCGCCCGCGACACTGGCTGGGCCTTGTGATTCTCTGCTCTGCTGCTGTGCTGTGCTTGCGTGCCTGCCGTCCCGCTCGCTCTCGCTGTGTGTTACGCGCGTCGTCGAAATGGCAGATCAGGCGGCTACGAACGAGACTGCTGCGGCACCCGCCGCCACCGGCACTACGAAGAAGGCCAAGTCTGCGTCGTCTGCGAAGAAGCCGCGCGCCAAGCCTGCGCACACCCGCGCACCTCTGAGATGGTGACGGCCGCCATCAAGAGTCTGAAGGAGCGCGGCGGGTCGTCAGCTGCAGGCGATCAAGAAGTACATAGCCGCGCACTACAAGCTGGACGCGGAGAAGCTGGCGCCGTTTATCAAGAAGTACCTCAAGTCGGCCGTCGTGGCGGGCGAGCTGGTGCAGACGAAGGGGAAGGGCGCGTCCGGCTCGTTCAAGCTTGCCGGCGCCGGCGGCGGGGGGGGCGGCCGAGGGCGGCAAGGCTCGTGCTGGCGGTGCCAAGAAGAAGCGCGCCGCTCCGGCCAGCAAGGAGAAGAAGGGCGCCCGTGCGGCCGGCGCAAAGAAGGCTGGTGGCGTGAAGGCGGCGACCGGTCGGAAGGCGGGCGCCGCCAAGAAGGGCGTCTGCGGCGTCGGCCGCTCCCCGCGGGTGCGAAGAAGGCGGCTGCGGCCAAGCCGGCCAAGGCCAAGTCGCCGTCGAAGGCGAAGAAGGCCGCCAAGGTTCCGACGAAGAAGCCGAAGGCGCCGCGCCCGAAGAAGGCGACGACGCCGTCTAAGGCGAAGGCTTCGCCCAAGAAGAAGAAGTAGAGTAGAGTAGAGGAGAAAGAGATGGGAAAGGAAGGGTTTGGCGCTTGACTCCGTCGTCCCCACCCCCCGTCGTCGTCTAGTGGCGCGCAAGAGACGCGCGGCCCAAAACGGCCCTTCTCAGGGCCATCAAAGCACGTCGGGGAAGGTTTTGATTGTCGTGTTGCGTTTGGTGTGGGTGTCTGTCTGTATGCCCGTGGGGATGCTGTTTGCGTGCCGTGGTGGTTGGATTGCGGGGGTCGGTGGCGGGTGTGGGCGGCGGTAGCGGTAAGCGGTGTTGTTGTTGTCGTGGTTGATTGTCGCCGTGTTTGTGGCGGCGGCCGACGGTTGGTTTTCTGTCACGTTGTTTTGTTTGAATACGTTGGATGGCTTGCCTGCGTTCGTTCTTCTCGGATGTCTGTCTTGTCGAGTCGTGTCTGGTCTTTGTTTTGTTCCTTTGTGTGTGTTATGTTTTGCAACGGGGGGCACGTTGAGATGTGGAAGGAGTCGGCGGGGATTTCGGCGGCGTGTAGAGCGAGCGAGCGCGCCTGCCTGGCCGTTGGCCGTCGGAGTGGAGTGCGGGTTTTTTTTTTGTTTTCGAAACGAAAGCGGCGGGCGGCCGGCCAGCCAGCCAGCCGTGCGGTGTGACGTCGGCCGTTGGGTATTGTGCGCTTGGAGCGCCGGGGGAGGGATGATGTGTGATTGTTGCGCGCTGCTAGCAGGCAGGCAGAGTGAGCGGGTGTGGCGGACGGACGGGAAGTGGTGGTTTTTGTTTTTGGGTTGCGGGGCGAGAGGCAGGCGACCGACAAAGTTTGCTCGCGACGGAGAGATGTTAGTGGCCCTGAAAAGGGCCGTTTTTGTTTGTGCGGTGCGGTGCCGCGGCGCGGTTTAGGCGCGCTCGCCGCGGATGCGGCGCGCGAGCTGGATGTCCTTGGGCATGATGGTGACGCGCTTGGCGTGGATTGCGCACAGGTTGGTGTCTTCGAAGAGGCCGACGAGGTAGGCCTCGCTGGCCTCCTGCAGGGCCATGACTGCGGAGCTCTGGAAGCGCAGGTCGGTCTTGAAGTCCTGGGCGATCTCGCGCACTAGGCGCTGGAATGGCAGCTTGCGGATGAGCAGCTCTGTGCTCTTCTGGTAGCGCCTGATTTCTCGCAGGGCGACGGTGCCCGGCCTGTAGCGGTGGGGCTTCTTGACGCCTCCGGTGGCGGGGCGCGCTCTTCCTCGCCGCCTTGGTGGCGAGCTGTTTGCGCGGCGCCTTTCCGCCGGTGGACTTGCGGGCCGTTTGCTTTGTGCGGGCCATGGCGGTAGCGGTAGCGGTAGCGGAGCGGCGTGCGTGGAGGTTAGGTGCGGCGCGGCGTCCGGTGCTGCCTTGACAACGGGCCCGCGCGCCTCCGTGCTGCGCTTATATGCCCTCGGTTGCGCGTGGTGGGGGGAGGGCGGGGCCAGAGTCTATATAGGGGGGGCGGCGGGGCGCGCTGGGCGCAGACCGTAGCCGACTCGCCAGCCGCTGCAGCTGCTGTTTGTGCACGTTTTGCTTTGCCCGAGGAAGGAAGGATGACAGGCCGCGGCAAGGGAGGAAAGGGGCTCGGCAAGGGTGGCGCCAAGCGGCACCGCAAGGTGTTGCGCGACAACATCCAGGGCATCACGAAGCCCGCCATCCGCCGCCTGGCTCGCAGGGGCGGCGTGAAGCGCATCTCTGGTCTGATCTACGAGGAGACCCGCGGGGTGCTGAAGGTGTTCCTGGAGAACGTGATCCGCGACGCGGTGACGTACACTGAGCACGCCAAGCGCAAGACTGTGACGGCCATGGACGTGGTGTACGCCCTGAAGAGGCAGGGGCGCACCCTGTACGGTTTCGGCGGTTAGGCTGCGTCGCAGCGGGCGCTGGCCTTCCCGCGGCCGTGCTTGTGGGTGGGAGAGACTAGAAAACGGGCCCTTTTCAGGGCCACCACACTGTTCGGAAGTTGAAAAGTGCGAAAGAGTCTGTGTTGTTGCTGCGTGTGTTTGTTTGTTTCTTTCTTTCTTTCCGTTTGAGCGACGTGATGTGACTGGGAGGGGAGAAGGAAAGGAAACGTGTCATGTGGCTGGCTGTGTGTGGAGCTGCTTCGTTTGTGTGTCTTTGTATCGATCGCGACGGAGATGGCGGGCTGTGTGTTGTTGTGCGAGAGGCGGTGATTATTTGCTTGCGTGGTTTGGCTCTGTGTGTTTGTTTGCGGCGGCGTTGGGGTTTCCGAGGCAAGGCGTGTGGGCATAGGCGGCCGGATCAGCTGTTTCGTTCGTGTCGACGGCCGTTGCGCGCGGGAGTGGAGGGCGGTGTGTCGACACGCCTCCCTTTAACAATGGTCATTATTGCTGCCGTTGTCGGTTTGGAAGGCGACTGCGACCGTGCAAAATGTGTGTGTGTGTGTTGGGCCACACGGGCTGTGTGGACGACAAGATGGCGGACGTGCGCCGGCGGCGGCTGTGCTGTGACAGTGCAAAGTTGAAACAAAACAAGGTGCGGCGAGGACGACTGAAATTTTGCTTTGGACGTAGGTTTGTGTGGTGGCCCTGAAAAGGGCCGATTGTTGTGGGCCGAGCCGGCAAAGCGCGTTGCGTGCAGGGGAGCACGCGGCGCTGCGATTGCCTGGCCTCCTTTAGGCCTTCTTCTCGGTCTTCTTTGGCAGCAGGACGGCCTGGATGTTGGGCAGGACACCACCCTGTGCGATGGTGACGCCCGACAGGAGCTTGTTGAGCTCCTCGTCGTTGCGGATGGCAAGCTGCAGGTGGCGCGGGATGATGCGCGTCTTCTTGTTGTCGCGGGCCGCGTTTCCGGCCAGCTCGAGCACCTCAGCCGCGAGGTACTCCATGACGGCGGCGAGGTAGACGGGCGCCCCGGCGCCGACGCGCTCTGCGTAGTTTCCCTTGCGCAGGAGGCGGTGGATTCTGCCGACCGGGAACTGGAGCCCGGCCCTGCTTGAGCGGGACTTTGACTTGCCCTTGACTTTGCCTCCCTTTCCGCGTCCGGACATGGCGATGGGCTAGCGACGGTGCACACGAAACGGAAACGAAAACGACCGGTGCGAGCGGCAGCGAGTCGAGCAGCGGAGTGCGTGCCGGCGCAGCCGGGGTGGGGGTGCTTTATGGGCTCGGGTGCGGCGGCCGGTTGCGCGCGCGCCCCATTGGTCGGCGGCCGCAACAGGGCGAGCTGGTAAAGGTGCGGCGGCGGCTGGCGGCGGGTGCCACTGTGTGGGGAGACGCTGACTAGAGCGGAGCGCTTGCTACTGGTGTTGCTGCTGCCGTACGTTGGTTCGAGATGCCGCCCAAGACTAGCGGGAAGGCCGCCAAGAAGGCTGGCAAGGCGCAGAAGAACATTTCGAAGGGCGACAAGAAGAAGAAGCGCAAGAGGAAGGAGAGCTATGCCATCTACATCTACAAGGTGCTGAAGCAGGTGCACCCTGACACGGGCATCTCGTCGAAGGCGATGAGCATCATGAACAGCTTCGTGAACGACATTTTCGAGCGCATTGCGGCCGAGGCTTCTCGCCTGGCGCACTACAACAAGCGCTCGACCATCACGTCCCGCGAGATCCAGACCGCTGTGCGGCTGTTGCTGCCTGGCGAGCTGGCCAAGCACGCCGTGAGCGAGGGCACGAAGGCGGTGACCAAGTACACGAGCTCCAAGTAAGGGGGTGGCTCTGGAATGGAAGGAAGGGAAGGATGGAGAAGGCTCGTCCGTTGCGAGAGCGGCAAAACGGCCCTTTTCAGGGCCACCAACTTGCCTTTTGCGGGAAGGGCGGAATTGTTGTTGTTGTTGTTTGTGTGGACGGCTGTGATGTATGTGTGCATTTTGATTGTGGGTGGGGGGGGGGGGGCGCGCGTCAAAGCGTGTTGCGCGGGGTACGGCCACGAGGTTGGTCGCCGTGGCGTGGAATGGTGGCACGCCTCGTTGGCGTGGTTTTTGACCCATTGGTGTTGTTGGTGTGTGTGTGTGTGTTACCCGTCTGCGAGGGGGGACAGTGCGATCGGCGACTTTTGTGTCACCGTAACGACGGCCGTTTGCGGGTTTGTTTTGTTTGCACATCATACATGGCGAGGGTGAAATGTGAAATGTTTTTGTTTGGTTTTTTTTTTTTTTTTTGCCGCCCACTATTCCCTTTGCTGTACGCCGAGTTTGACAATGGTGCGACGTAACTGCAGCGTGGAGGTGTGTGAGTGACGTTGAAATGAACGTGCCATTAAGACGCATTGTTGTTGTATTGTACTGTACGTGTACGGCGACACGCACGATGATGTACCATTCGACTCTGATGTTTGATAGCCGTGTCTGACTGATTGCGTACGACGCACGCACACCGATGTCGTCATTCAAGATGCACGCGTGTCCAGTGCAGTATACAGTAAGCGCGACGACGGCGGCGGCGGTCGTTTGTTTGGCGAATGTCTGTACACGTGTTTGTCTGTGTCCATCCGGTATGTATTTGTTTGTTTTGAAAGTGTTTTGTGTGTCGGTGACGTGGTCCGATCCGTCGCCCCCTGAGTAACTGTCGATCGGCGCGATAGACCGGCGTCACGCAACTGAACCGAAGTCGTGGGCACACCCGTCATACTGTTGTACACCGTCGCGCTGAGAACGGTAACGAAAGGTTGACTTTGATCGGTCGAATGTCCGGGCAGAACGTGAGGAATGAGGCAAGAGTGCAAGGAGGGGGGGAAGGGAAAAAGGGGAGAAACGCATTCGTAGAGCAACGGAACGTTCCCGTGTCGGAGGCGTATTGGAGCCGCACTGAAATGCGTTTAACGGCGGCGCGGCTGCAAGTGTCTGCCGTGGTGAACGTTACCTTTGACGGCTGCATTGGGCTTTGCCTTTGCTTTTGCTTTCGCTTTCGCGTTCGCTTTCGCTTTCCCGGATGTACGTAACGTTTGTTGATATGGTTCTGAGGAAGAGTGTATGACAGTGCCGTGCCGTCCATGTTCGTGTGCCCTCCCATTGTGTGTATGCTATTGTCTGTGTACTTGAATGATGTATGTAGGTGTTAGTGGACATGTTTTACCAGTGGGGGGAAATGGATCGTCGATAGTTGCCGTCACTCTGTCACGGTCGAGATGACGCACCCTCCGTACAGAAAGGTGTCGAGAAAGTGAGTGTGTGTGTGTGTGTGTGTGTGTGTGTGTGCGTGCGTGCGTGCGTGCGTGCGTGCGTGCGTCCGTGAATTGGCAGTGTTTGGAGGTGGGCGTGCCCTGCATGTGGCCCGGAAGGCTGTTCGTTAGGCGGTAGTGTTGTGTGGACAGGGGAGGGGCATGCGTAACGCTGCTGGCATGGCATTTCGGGAGATGGGAGGGGGCAAACGAGGAAACGAGGAGCGGCGGCCAAAGACGGGACGGGGAGGGGCGCGGTGTGGGTGGCTTGCGCCTGTGCTCGGCGTTGTGGTTTGTGCAAAAGAGGAGGAGAAAAACAATGTGAGTTGCCAGGGAGGGGAGCGGTGTTGTGTTGTGGTTGTCGTGGTGTAGCCGCAGACGCGGCTGTCAGTGAACGTGGCGAGACGGACGGATGCGCGGAGGGGCGGGGGCGGCGCATTTCGCCGGTGCCGTGCCGTGCCATGCCTGAAAGCCGCGTGGTCGCTGTGTTGTTGGTGGCGTGGGGGCGAGGAGAGTACCGTACGGGTGTGCTTGTGCGCCGGAAATGGCACACTGCGCCCGCCCGTCTTGGAGGCTGATGGCTGTGGTGTGGAAATGGGGCGCGGTGATGTTGAAGCAGTTGAAGAACAGAAAAGAAACCAAGAAAACGGAAGGCGTGATGCGGCGGTGGTGGTGAGAGCGGGAAAAACAAAACAAAAAAAAAACAACAAAAAAAAAAAAAAGAAGGAAAAACAAAAAGTCTATCAATATTAAAATGTAAATGGAAATGGAAATGGACCCAGGTATAACCTCCCTGCACAAATAGCAGAGAGTCCGATGATAATAAAAATGTGCCAGAATGTTAACGTCCCTACAAAACAAACCCAACGATAATATTAATGAAAGAGTGAACCGTATGTAACATTGCAACAGACATAATGAAACCTGATAAATTGTATAAGGGCAGCAGCGTTGACCTTTGGCCCTGTATTCAGAATAAAAAGAGCCAAAGATCGTTACCCCAATGAAAAAGACACTGAAACACGTATGTAACATAGTAGCGATGGCGAGACATTGTAGCATCTGTGACCAGAGAGTTTGCGCTGGACTGCGCGAGTGTTGCGAGCGGTTCTCAGTCAGTCAGTCAGTCAGTAGTCGTTGCGAGTCCGTAGCTCTGTGTAGTTGAGGGCTGTACTCTGTCAGTAGTCGTCGCGTGCAGTACGCTAATAGTCGTCATGCAGAGCGGTCGGTCAGTAGTAGCAGCCGAGTGCGGTTGTGTGATGTAGGCGGTCGGCAACACTGGTCAAGATGGTGAATAAGGTATACTGTTAATTAATATAATCATTAGATAATGAAAAATTGTATTTATTGTAATTATTCTCCAACAAGTTCCCCAGTAATAATTTTTATTTCAAAAGCATTTTTCAAACATTTAATTGTTTATTGAACTAAAGAGTTCGTTGCACTTCACATTTCATTCCACTTCTTTGAAGAAAAATGTCACTAAAATCACAAAAAAAGAGAATATTATTATTTGCAATGCAGTTCCTCCAAGCGCTGCGCAACAACCAGAGCAGAAATGTGACATCCATTTATTCGGAGGTAAGACATTAATTCTGATTGTTTTGCACAGGGCCAAAGACCGATATTTCGGTTTAATTGAAGTTTCTTGTCACTGAACGGACGTTTTTAAATGTTGTGTGAAGACTTTATATTTGAGTCAGATTGCGAATTTCACATTTTTGTTGCCATTTTCAATACCTCTCATTGTGGGCGAGGTTACAATTAGCGCAATGTCCATTAGCATCCGTAAATAACATTGTCCATTATTTTAAATGTTGCTGGGAGGTTACAACACACACACAAAAAAAAAAAAAAAAAAACAAAAAATTGCATTTATATCCGCTCCTCAATTGTAGATACCCCTTACACAGCTGTGTGCAATGAATGAGTGCTGGCTGGTAATTAATTGCACTCCTTGGAGGGAAATGCCATAGGAAGTAGTCTTTAAAAAGTGAATGTTTTTCGTTAAGAGACAAAAGTTACTTTAGAAAAAAAGTAATAGTGGGGCTTTTGTTGTTGAACAAAATAAGTACAATGAACATACGTTATCAGATTTGCGCAATGCAGCGTCACACCACCTTTTGATTATAACACAATAGACTATACATCGTCCCGAACCGTGACCAGAGTCGCGAGACGAGCAGAGCACGCCGCCGACGCCCGCTCAGTACAACCGTCCACCCGCTACTACTGTCGACCGACTACTACCTCTCCCGACTCGCGCTACAATATATATATATAACAACTGTTCCTGGCGACCCGGTGCGTGCCACTACTGTCGTCTGGCGCGGTCCAAGCGCCGACTAGCAGCGATAAAGAACTCTCTGGTCAGACAGAGATGCTGTCATGCCTCGCCATCGCTCTGGTAATGAATACATACGTGTTGCAGCGTGCGTACCACCGGAACACGCAGTGGCGGAGCCAAAGACTGTGTTGTCGAGGTCGAGTGCGAGCGGGAAGAGAGGCAGCGTCGGCACGGAGATGCAAGCGAGCGCGAGACGCACGGGGGCTGCGGCGTGGCGCGTTTGCGGTCGGCGCCTTTGGTGGCAACGGCCGGGACAAGCAGCGGTGTATGGTGTGGTGCGGGGCGGACAGGGGCGGAGGCGGCGCGACGACGGCATGGGGGCGAAAACGGGACGGGGGACGGCGGATGTTGAGAGGCGTCACGCGCGGACAGGACACAGACACAGAGACACACAGATTGGAAAGGGAGGGTGCGCGGTAGTAGTTGGGAATGTGCGTACCGTGCGGGATGGGAGTGGGCGAGGAACACGGTCGTGGCCCCTGTTTTGGGTGCGTGTGATGACGTCGGTGTGTTGTGGGAAGGGAAGGTGCTGTGGCGGCGGCGCGTAATGGGCGTAGGCCGAAAAGAGAAAGGAACGTGGGCAGTGTGTTGGCAAGCGTCGGTTCGACTGCGACGTTGATGGGCAGGGCAGGGCAGGGCAGGGCAGGGCAGGGCAGGGCAGGGCAGGGCAAGGTTAATGGTGGTAGGAGTAGGCGTGTGGGCGCAAAAAATCTGCCGCTGCAGGCGGTGCCGTAACCGCCATGGCGGGAAGGAGAGAGGGCCAAAGAAAGAAAGAAGAAAACAAAAAAAAAAAAAAAAAAAGGAGGGGGGGGCGAAAGTGGAGAGGCGGTGGTGTGAGAAGGGCGGGGGCGGAAGGAAGGCAGGAAGGACAAGAGGCGAGGCGACGGCTTGCTTTGTGTATCGGTCGGTCTCTGGCTATGCTTCGTTTTCTGCAGCAGGGTCGGTGCGCGGCGTGGCTCGCGGCAGTGGGAACGCCTGGTGGCTGGACGGCCAGCAATGCGGTTGGATGGGCGGCCACAGCACCGCACCTGTGCCCGAGGAGGAGACGCTGGCGGCGGGCCCTGAGGTGAGGCCGGCTCGGCTGGGGCTGTGGATGTGTAGGTGTGCGCCGCTGCTGCAACAACGAGTAAAACGCGAGAAGAAGGGATGGCGGTAGAGAGAGAGAGAAAAAAAAAAAGGTCGTGTTGTGTTGATGCGCAGGCAGACGCGTACAGAGGGACGAGCCCGGTCTGCAGCAGGGTGTGGCCGTGCCGAGTGCAGAGCAGCGGCGGCTCGGTTCGGTTCGGCCCGGCCCGGCGGGCCGCGCTGTTGTCGCGGACGTGAGCGCCCCCTGGCGGGTGGCCGGAGGCGGCGCGGCGTGTTGGACGTGTGGCTGGTGGCAGTGCACAATTTGCGAGTGGCTGGCGGTGTGGTGTGGCGGTTGGCGCGTCGGGCGGCGGAGAGGTATGTGTTGCGGGCGCCCTTTGCTGCGCTGCGTCGTTGCGTGTGCCGTACAGGGCGGGCGCTTGTCGACTGTGTGGCGAATTGGCGTGAAACGGCTGCCGAGAGGTGTGTGGTAGCGAGCCGGTCGGTGGTGTCAGTGCGAAGGGGAATGTGCGTGCGTGTTTGGCGGTTTCGGTGTGCTTTTTGCGGCGTGAGAGTGGGAATTAGTGGGGCCGGCTGTTGTGTTGGTTCCTTGTGTCTTGTGTCGCGTAGCTTGATGGCAACGTGGAAGGACGCCGGTTTCGTTTTCGTTTCGAGCCTTGCGTGGCGTGTGGTTGTCGACGTTGACTGGTTGGCGTGTGCCGATGCACGTGCATGTGTGGGTCGCGAGTGCGTTTTTGGCTGGCTGTGTGTGTGTGTGTGTGTGTGTGTGTTTTGGGGGGGAAGGGGGAGGCGGTGGTGAAAGTGCAGTCGTCGGGTGGGGCTGGGGCTGTGCGTCGTGGCGGAAAGGTGGTAGGTTGCGGGAAGCGAGCCCGTCGTTGACGGTGTCGCGTGAGTTGTGAATCGAGTGGGGCGCGGGGCGCGGGACAGGAGCAGCGTGCCGCTGCGTCGTGGTCGTCAGCAGAGGCTGTGCGTGTGCTTGTCCTTTTTGTGGGCGGTTCGTGCGAGGCGTTTTTGTTTTGTGTTGCCCTAGTTGTTAGTTTATTTTGTTTGTGTTTGTTATTTTGAGACGACGACTGGTTGGTGGCGTGCGCGCGAAGTGGCGGTGTGCGCTTCCCGTGTCGTTTGTGTTGTTTTGTTTTTTTGTTTTTGTGTGTTTTTTTTTTTGCACTGGGCCCCGGTGGGTGGGTGCGTGTGTGTCGATTGCCGGCTGGCGAAAGGTGCGCCATCGGCGGGGTGGGTCGCCGGCACAAGTAGAGGCGGCGGCGTTGTTGCTGTTGTTGTTGTGTGGTGTTTGTTTTGTTCGGCTGTGTCGGCGAGCTGTGTTGCGGTGCGTGTGAATGGTGGTGCAAAAGTGCTGGCGTTGGGGCTGCGACTGCGACGGCGGCGAGCCGCGGGCGCGCCATTGATAGTGATGTTGTGAACAGCGGCTGTGTACGGTAGTGGTGTTGTTGTAGCACGACGTGCATCCGGGCCGGCGCGGAAAGCGCAGTTGCGGGCGGTTGCCCTTCGGTGCCAGCCATGTCGCGTGAGCGGCGGGTTGCTCTGGTGTCGACACGTGGTGCTCTGGGTTGTTGTGTGGTGCCCTTTGGCCGGTGGGGGTGGTTCGCGTGTGTCTGGTTCGCGCTCGGTGTCTGGTCGTGGTCGTGCTGCTCCCCCGTCTGTCGGCGGTTTCCGACGTCGTCTGTACGTTTTTGTTCGTTTGCGGCGTGCCTGCCGACGTCGTCCCGTCGCGACCTTTCAACCGAAAGTGTGGCGCCCGAAGGTGAACGAACGTAACCCTGACCTCGGCGCTTTACGCTGAGCCGAGCGAACCGAACCGAACCGAACCTAACCTGTGGTGTGGCGAGGTGAGCTCAGCCTGTGAGCCCCTAACGTCTACGTAAGGTAAGCTGTCCGGCTCACGCCTCACGTTTGAACGCTTTTTTAACCTACGTTTGACGCTTCTTAACCTAGCACTGACCCCTTAACCTAACCTAACGTGTAACCTAACCTAACCTAACCTAACCTCTGACGCCTGACGTGTTTGAATGCTTAACCTAAGTTTGACGCTTAACCTAACCCAAGTCCCCTTAACCTAACCCACGTCCACCTAACCTAACCTAACGTAGACGTGTAAACGTAATGTGTAACGCGTAACGTGTAAGGTCGGCTGTCGTGTGTGCTTGACGGCAGATTGGGTTGGTCTGTAGATTCGGATTGCGGTTTGCCTCGGTCGAGGGGTTGTGGGTCGGAAGCGGCGAGGGGCGGCGGCGCCTGTTGCGCAGGCGGCGTCCGTTTGCGGCGGGCAATTGTTGAGAAACGGCTGTGAATGTTGGCGGGCGAGAGGAGGAGGACGGCGCGCGATGTGGCCCGACGGCTGCGGGCCGATCGGGAAACGGCGGGAGGGCGACGGAAGGCGATGGGGCGGCGGAGGCGCGTTTGCACGGCCGTCATCGCCGCACGCCTCGGCTTGTGTGGCTGTGGCGCCGGCCGCGCTGGCCGGGCTGCCGCGGCGACGGTGTGGGAGTTTTGCCGAAGGTTTGGCCATTGTGGCGGGTCGTCGGCTGGGGCTGTGGGGGCGGCATTTGGGCGGGGGCGGCGATTCTCGGCGGGCCGACCCAGGCTGTAGCGCGCGGTAGCTGCAGTTTGGCCGTGGTTTGCGGCGCTGCCGTGGCGACTGGTTGGCGACTGTGGTGTGGCTGTGTGTAGCCCCATCCTCGGTGGTTTGAAAGGCGCGGGCGGTTGTGGCGCAGGTTTGGGGCTGCTCCGCACAGGCTGTCGGACGTTGGGCGGTAGCAAGCGCGGGAGGCGCGGCGCGGCGGCGCGCAGAGTGGCGGCCGCTCTCTCGGCCGTCCGCGCCCGCCCGCGACACTGGCTGGGCCTTGTGATTCTCTGCTCTGCTGCTGTGCTGTGCTTGCGTGCCTGCCGTCCCGCTCGCTCTCGCTGTGTGTTACGCGCGTCGTCGAAATGGCAGATCAGGCGGCTACGAACGAGACTGCTGCGGCACCCGCCGCCACCGGCACTACGAAGAAGGCCAAGTCTGCGTCGTCTGCGAAGAAGCCGCGCGCCAAGCCTGCGCACCCGCGCACCTCTGAGATGGTGACGGCCGCCATCAAGAGTCTGAAGGAGCGCGGCGGGTCGTCGCTGCAGGCGATCAAGAAGTACATAGCCGCGCACTACAAGCTGGACGCGGAGAAGCTGGCGCCGTTTATCAAGAAGTACCTCAAGTCGGCCGTCGTGGCGGGCGAGCTGGTGCAGACGAAGGGGAAGGGCGCGTCCGGCTCGTTCAAGCTTGCCGGCGCCGGCGGCGGGGGGGCGGCCGAGGGCGGCAAGGCTCGTGCTGGCGGTGCCAAGAAGAAGCGCGCCGCTCCGGCCAGCAAGGAGAAGAAGGGCGCCCGTGCGGCCGGCGCAAAGAAGGCTGGTGGCGTGAAGGCGGCGACCGGTCGGAAGGCGGGCGCCGCCAAGAAGGCGTCTGCGGCGTCGGCCGCTCCCGCGGGTGCGAAGAAGGCGGCTGCGGCCAAGCCGGCCAAGGCCAAGTCGCCGTCGAAGGCGAAGAAGGCCGCCAAGGTTCCGACGAAGAAGCCGAAGGCGCCGCGCCCGAAGAAGGCGACGACGCCGTCTAAGGCGAAGGCTTCGCCCAAGAAGAAGAAGTAGAGTAGAGTAGAGGAGAAAGAGATGGGAAAGGAAGGGTTTGGCGCTTGACTCCGTCGTCCCCACCCCCCGTCGTCGTCTAGTGGCGCGCAAGAGACGCGCGGCCCAAAACGGCCCTTCTCAGGGCCATCAAAGCACGTCGGGGAAGGTTTTGATTGTCGTGTTGCGTTTGGTGTGGGTGTCTGTCTGTATGCCCGTGGGGATGCTGTTTGCGTGCCGTGGTGGTTGGATTGCGGGGGTCGGTGGCGGGTGTGGGCGGCGGTAGCGGTAAGCGGTGTTGTTGTTGTCGTGGTTGATTGTCGCCGTGTTTGTGGCGGCGGCCGACGGTTGGTTTTCTGTCACGTTGTTTTGTTTGAATACGTTGGATGGCTTGCCTGCGTTCGTTCTTCTCGGATGTCTGTCTTGTCGAGTCGTGTCTGGTCTTTGTTTTGTTCCTTTGTGTGTGTTATGTTTTGCAACGGGGGGCACGTTGAGATGTGGAAGGAGTCGGCGGGGATTTCGGCGGCGTGTAGAGCGAGCGAGCGCGCCTGCCTGGCCGTTGGCCGTCGGAGTGGAGTGCGGGTTTTTTTTTTGTTTTCGAAACGAAAGCGGCGGGCGGCCGGCCAGCCAGCCAGCCGTGCGGTGTGACGTCGGCCGTTGGGTATTGTGCGCTTGGAGCGCCGGGGGAGGGATGATGTGTGATTGTTGCGCGCTGCTAGCAGGCAGGCAGAGTGAGCGGGTGTGGCGGACGGACGGGAAGTGGTGGTTTTTGTTTTTGGGTTGCGGGGCGAGAGGCAGGCGACCGACAAAGTTTGCTCGCGACGGAGAGATGTTAGTGGCCCTGAAAAGGGCCGTTTTTGTTTGTGCGGTGCGGTGCCGCGGCGCGGTTTAGGCGCGCTCGCCGCGGATGCGGCGCGCGAGCTGGATGTCCTTGGGCATGATGGTGACGCGCTTGGCGTGGATTGCGCACAGGTTGGTGTCTTCGAAGAGGCCGACGAGGTAGGCCTCGCTGGCCTCCTGCAGGGCCATGACTGCGGAGCTCTGGAAGCGCAGGTCGGTCTTGAAGTCCTGGGCGATCTCGCGCACTAGGCGCTGGAATGGCAGCTTGCGGATGAGCAGCTCTGTGCTCTTCTGGTAGCGCCTGATTTCTCGCAGGGCGACGGTGCCCGGCCTGTAGCGGTGGGGCTTCTTGACGCCTCCGGTGGCGGGCGCGCTCTTCCTCGCCGCCTTGGTGGCGAGCTGTTTGCGCGGCGCCTTTCCGCCGGTGGACTTGCGGGCCGTTTGCTTTGTGCGGGCCATGGCGGTAGCGGTAGCGGTAGCGGAGCGGCGTGCGTGGAGGTTAGGTGCGGCGCGGCGTCCGGTGCTGCCTTGACAACGGGCCCGCGCGCCTCCGTGCTGCGCTTATATGCCCTCGGTTGCGCGTGGTGGGGGGAGGGCGGGCCAGAGTCTATATAGGGGGGCGGCGGGCGCGCTGGGCGCAGACACTCGAGTTAGCGATGCCGAGCGAGACGGACGCACGCGCCGAGCGCTCCGCTCCCGAGGCAGCTAATGCGCTTCCGACAGCTCCAGCGGACAGGGCCGCGTCCCTGTACGCTAACGGGGTCGAGTTGAGTACATCAGTTTCACTACCGAGTGTTTCTGATAGTACTCCTCCCCCGACGAGCGTCGACCGTGCTCACGCCTATCGCGTCACTCGCGAAAGTGAAACCGCGATTTCGATCTCTCGCGAGTGTTGTGCGTCGTTGCAGCAGCCGCTGGAGACGCCCGTGGACGCCCCCACAGCGCAGCAAGACAGCGACGAAGCACTCCAGCTTCTGGTGAGTCTCATGCCGCACGCAGCCGCTGCACCCCTCGGAGTCGATTCCGATAGCGACGAAGAGGAAATGCAGACAGAGCAGACGCCGGCAGGCTCACAAGCGTCAACGTCACGTGCCTCGAGGAAGAGGCAGAAGTCCGACGACGACTCCTCAGCCCCGGACACGCGCAAGTTCCGCAAGGAATACGCGCAAAACGGCACCAAAGCCGGGACAAAAACTCTCCGCCGCACGCCGAAGTCCAAAGTGGACAATGACGGCTTCGTAACTGCAACGAAGACCGCAAAAGCCACACGACAACCCACAGCAGCACCAGTAGGCACGAGCAACAGCTTCCTAGCACTTAGTGACTCGGAAGACGAGGAGCTGACACTGCTACCGCCGCAGCAGCGTCGCGCACTGCCGCCGCTTATAGTAAAGTTCGATGGCCACTTTCGTGAGCTGCAGAACGCTCTGAACTTACTGATTGGCAAGGACAGCTACACCATCAGCGCGACAGGCGATGACCTTCACAAAGTGAAGGTGAAAACCACCGAACACTTCGTAAAGGTCAGCGAGGAATGCACCAGACGGGGCTGGAACTTCTACACCTTCAGCTCCAACAGGAAGAAGCCCCTGAAGGTTGTATTCCGCAAAATACCGCGCACCATGAAACCAGAAGAGTTGAAGGAAGATCTGGAACAAATGGGCTACTGCGTTGAAGAAGTCATAAGAATGAAACTTCATCGCACCAAGGGACGCAACCCGCTCTTCCTGGTAATTGCAAACAACACGGCGGAAAACCGGAAGCTTTTCCAACTCAAGCGGATAGGCAACTTGGAAGTGTGCGCAGAAGTGCTTCGCAACAAAGCTGCATACGCTCAGTGCTATCGCTGCCTGGAACTCGGCCACTCGACTAAGTACTGTGGAATGCCCGAGTATTGTGTTAAGTGCGGTGAGCAACACGCCACCGAAGCGTGTGCTAAAAATGGTGTACCACACCAAGACTTTACGCCTAAGTGCAAACTCTGTGGTGAAGAGCACTGCGCAAATTACAGAGGTTGCACAAAACACAAAACGTTTGCGGCTCGCGCCCGCGGAAACGAAGCGCAGCAGCGAAGAGTTTCAGCGGGAACATCGCACCCACGTGGAGCCCCAACGCACAGCCACAGCCAGACAAAGAGGAAACGCGGCCGTCGAGGCCGCGCATCCGGCCGAGCACATTCCGAGGCGGTCGTCAACCTCGCCCAGCAGCGCGGGAACTCCGACGCCCGGAACAAAGAGCGGCAGCCACCCCGCAGGCGGCCGCAGAACACGCCACCAGCAACGGAGCGCGATGGCGGACAGGCTCCGCCCGCCGCCTCACAGCAGGTACAAGCACGCCAACACGCAGCACCGGCCGCAGCCAACCAGGCCGCAGGCCCGCCTCCCCCGCCGCAGCGCGCCGCGCCAGTGGCGGCCCAGCCGCAGGCAGTTCCCCCGCCTGCGCCCCTACCTCGGCAAGCAGCTCCTACCACCGCGCCTCGCCGTAACGGAGCGGACCAATCAGCGCCGCCCGTCCCGGACCGGTCCAGCATGGCCGACTTCCCCGAACCGCGATGGCGCCGGCAGCGGCCAATCACCGGCCAGCAGCCTGCTGCAGCAGCCCACACCAACGGCGGCCAGCAGCCCAGCGGAAACCAGGCCACGCGCGACGGCCATTCTGTCGGGCCCCGACAAAATGGCGTACACACCGTCCGCCATGATGTCGGCCCCCGACAAGATGGCGACCGCATCGACCGTCTCCTTGACACGATGCAACTAATGATGGCTCGCGTGACCGAGCTGATGGCCGCAGTACAGCAAGTACTCGCCGTAACCTCGTCCACCGCCCGTCATGCCTGAAAACCCAAGAAGCCTCAAGGTATGCGTATTCAACGCCAATGGCTTGAGAACGCAGGACGGAGAATTCCGGCAGTTTCTGCGCGACGAGGACATAGACATCTGCCTCGTCGCGGAAACTCACCTAAAGCCAGGCGTACGAGTCGGCGTCGCTAATTACGTCTGCCACCGCTACGACAGGCCGACGGCAGGAGGTGGGACGGCCGTTTACGTCCGGCGTTCCATCAGACACCATCGGGTTCCCGTGCCAGAACTGACGTCGACTGAAGCAGCCGCAGTCGCAGTCGACACTGTGCACGGCAGAATAACCTTCTGCGCTGTCTACAGGCCGCCGCGCGGACAACTGGACGTCGCGGACGCCAACAAACTCCTGTCCCTCCAAGGAAACCTCATACTTGGGAGAGACTGGAACGCGAAGCACGCGGCATGGAATAGCCGCCTTACGAACACCAGCGGCAGACGGCTACAACGCGTAATAGAGCGCCACGACGCGATCGCAGTAGGACCGCACGACGCCACCATCTATCCAACACGCGGACGGGAGGACGTGTTGGACTTCATCATAATGAAAGGCATACGGCAGCACGTGGCGGCCAGTACCCGAACGGCACTCGCGTCCGATCACTTGCCAGTCATCTTCGTGCTCGACGCCGACGTCACTCCGTTGCAACGCAGAGGACTCGACCTAAGAGGCATAAATTGGGAAGAGTACCGAGCAAATGTCACGGAAGCCCTGACGACACTCCCCGACGTCGACGCCGATGGCGCCGACGCCGCACTTCAGCACCTGTCGCAAGCCATCACAGATGCAGCCACAGCCGCAACTCCCGCGAGGCGTCCAGCGGAGGAAGTTCACCTCCCTCACCAGCTCCCGCAACGCATCCGTGACGCCATAGCTGCCAAAAACAGGCTGCAGCGGGAATGGCAGCTCACGCGTAACCCGCGTACCAAGCGGGAACTAAATCGTATGCGCCGCCACATCAGGGCGGACGTGGATGCGCATCGAAACGCTGAGTGGGCTGCGAAAATAGGGCAACTTGACATCGAGGACGGGTCGGCGTGGAAGTCCATGAAAAGCTTCCTACGCCGCACGCAGCCCATACCGCCTCTGCTAGTGGGTAACAGGTTTGTTAGCGAACCAGACGCCAAGGCTAATGCACTGGCTGATGCCTTCGCTGCAAACTTTACCCCCATGGAGGACCCTATCGACGAAGAACACGTCCGCCTTGTAGCAGACCGTCTTCCAGTCTTCTTACGTGAACGAGCAGAAGACGACGAGATTCAGCCTGTCTCGTCGGACGAAGTGCAACTACAGCTTCGCCACCTTCAGCGCAAGAAAGCAGGCGGAGCAGACAACATCTCAAACCTGATGCTGAAGCAGCTTCCCGACGCCGCAGCACAACATCTTGCGGCCATTTTTAACGGGATTCTGCGCTCCAGCGAGTATCCAGCCTGTTGGAAGCATGCTGAGGTAGTCGCCTTGCCGAAGCCGGGGAAGGACGCGCGCATTGCGAAGAACTACCGGCCCATCAGTCTTCTACCAGCAACTTCCAAGGTCTTCGAAAGGTTGTACCTGGTCCGCCTGCTGGCGCATGTAAACGCCGAAGGACTTCTCCCCGACGAGCAGTTCGGGTTCCGTCGGGAACACGCGACGACGCACCAGCTGCTCCGCCTGACGGAGGAAGCGTTTGGAGCCGTTGACCGACGTAAGTATTTCGGCGCTCTCTTGCTGGACGTGTCTCGTGCCTTTGACTCCGTGTGGCATGACGGCCTCCTGTACAAGCTTCTTGTGCAGGGGGTACCTGTGTCGCACGTGAGGCTCCTGCAGAGCTATCTGCAGGAAAGGACGTTTCACGTCCGTGCTTCCAGTGGAATTTCCACGGAGCGCCGTATACTTGCGGGTGTACCTCAAGGCTCGGTCATCGGTCCGACGCTGTACTCCCTCTATACCGCCGACCTGCCACGCACGAACCGCGTCCAGACGGCGCTTTATGCTGACGACACGGCGATCTACAGCAGCAGCTGGAGCGTCGACGTCTTGCAGCGGCGTCTACAGGCAGCCACCGACGAGCTCTCGGAGTGGGCAAGAAAGTGGCGCCTCGCCTACAACGGAGACAAGAGCCAGGCGATAATCATAACAAATCGCCCCCTCCGTCAAGACGCGCCGACAGTCTCGGTGTGTGGTGTGCCAGTACCTTGGAGCCACACCGCCAAGTACTTAGGCGTTACTTTAGACCGGCGTCTCACATGGCAGCAACATATAGAAGCAACCAGAGGAAAGGCACTGGGTAGATTGAGGCTGCTCTACCCAGTGCTCAACCCCACGACAACGCTGCCAGAAGACGTCGGTCTTACCCTGTACAAGGCCGCCATTCGACCGCTGCTGGAGTACGCCGCAGTCGTGTGGGGCAACACGGCTGAAACCAACCTCAAACGCCTTCAAACAATACAAAACAGGGCGTTGCGTCTTGCACTGCATCTACCCAAGGACTTCCCAACAGAGGAGCTCCACCACGTCGCTGGAATCAAGCCGCTGCGGCAACGATTCAGAGATACAGCGACGACCTTCTATGAAAAGGCCGAGAGGTCAGCCAACCAACTGGTTAGAGGACTCGGCCACCGGCCACACTGGCGAGCGTCCCTTCGCTGGCCAGACTTGCTGCGGCAGTAATCACGCAGCATACCCTAACACAAAGTCCGCAGTGCAGGACAGCATAGAAAAACATAAGCCTACCCCATAACGAAGACACTACTTATTGTAGGAAAAATAGCGAGAGGCTATTATAACCTACAACTACATCACGTGGAACAAACACGCATGTTCCACACATTTGCACACACGGCTGGGCGCAGAGGCAGACCGCGCAGACAGACCGGGACCACTCGAGTTAGCGATGCCGCGTGAGACGGACGCACGCGCCGAGCGCTCCGCGCCACCGCTCGCTAATATGTCGACAGCGGACAGGGCCGCGTCCCTGCACGCATCGGGAGTCGAGTCGAGTACGTCGGGAGAGCACTCGCGGCCTTCCGATAGTACTCCTCCTCCATCGCGTAGCGTTGCCCCCGTAGGCAACGCATCAGCAGACAAGGCCGCGTCCTTGAACGCAACCAGTGTCGGTAGCAACACATCCGCTGAACCGACTGTTGAAACAGAGTGTGCTTCCACTCACTCCCTCGATGCAATGGATCTCCAACACATCAGAAAGGAGTTGAGGGAGGCATGCATGGACACTGAAGGGAGCTTCTACGTCCTCGACGACGAGAACGAGACCCCTGAAACCACAGCTAGCACCGCACCTGCAACAACAACGCCTGCAAACCTTGAAGCAGGAGTTGCGGAGGCAGCGCTGAACTCCTTGTTGGACCTCCTGCCGAAGTCCAACACATTATTGGAGGCGCACGCCAACAGCGCCCCAAACCAGGAAAACGCCGTCGATGTCTCTGAAATGGAGCACCAAACCATTCAGAATAAGAGACGGCATTCTGACGGTGACGCTCCCGTGCCAGCTAACGTACGGAAATTCCGGAAGGCTACAGGCCCCGCCGCACGGCCCAAGGCGTCGGCCAAAGGTCGTAAACGCAGCAATGGAGAGGGAGCGCAACAGCAGGCAGACGCAGACGGCTTCCAACAAGTGAGGAAACCGGCAAAGCGCGCCAACATCCCGTCCTCCACCCCGATAGCTGTGGAAAACCAATACAACGCTCTGAGCGACGAAGACAGCGAAGACGACGTGCAGATGACGCCCGCACCGCCACGCCGCTCTAAACCGCCACCGCTCGTCCTGGACTACCCTGGCACATTCCGCGAGCTGCAACAACTGCTGCAGAAGGTGCTAGGGAAGAACAACTTCATAATACGAGTGTCTGGAGAGCTGTTCAAAGTCCAGACGAACAGCACCACGGACTACATGACGCTGAACAAAGAAGTAACAGACAAGGGCATCAAATTCTACACGTACTCTGCAACGAGGGAGAAACCGCTGCGAGTAGTGTACCGAGGGTTCTCGTATAAAACGGAACCAAGCCACATCAAAGAGGAGCTGGAGGACATGGGATATGCTGTGAGCGGCGTGTCCAAAATGAAAAATCCACAAACGAGAAAAGACTCGCCGCTCTTCTGTGTGTATGCTCCCAACACAGAGCGCAACAGGCAGCTGTTCCAGCTCCGATTAATCGCCAACTGCAGTGTGACACCTGAAAACTTGCGCACTAAACAACCATACGCACAGTGCTTCAGGTGCCAACAACTCGGTCACGTCCAAAAACACTGCGGCATGGACGAGAGATGTGTGAGATGCGCAGGCGAACACGCATCTCGCGATTGCCCTATCAAAGGAATACCACACAAGGACTTCACACCGAAGTGCGCCTTGTGTGGTGGAAACCACCTGGCCGCGTATAGAGGCTGTGAACGGCACATAGCCTTCCTCGAGCGCGCCCAAGGACAACAGCTCCGCGGAGGGAAGACGGCCAGAAACGGGAAAACCGCATTCCGCGACTCGCAGACCTGGCCGGCAACCGGTCACCCACAAAGACGACGACGCCGCCGGACACGTGGAGGTCGACGCGCCGGATACAACCCAGCGCCGCCAGGGGCCAGCACCTCCCGGCCGAGTACGCAGAGGCAGCCGCCAACAGTCGGTAAGGCAGCTCGCGACGCGACCGGCAGTGCAGTCCCAGCCACCTCCCCTACGCGCGAGTCTCAAAACTCGCCGCGAGAGGGCAGCACCTCCCGGACGCAACCGGGAAAGCCAGCCGCCGAGTACAGCTCGACGCCACCAGAGGGCAGCAGCATGCAGACGTTGCAGCCAGCAGCCGGTAAGGCAGCCGCCACGGCTACCTACAACACAATCCCGGAGGCCGCTACCACGACGGAGTCCCGCAACCCGCCGCGTGGTGGCAGCACCTCACGGACACAGCCAGCGGCAAGTGGCGCCCAGAGAGGCGCGCCGCTCACAGGTGGCAGCACCGCGCGGCCGCAGCCGGCACCCCGTGCTAACGCATGGGCACGGCAGCGATCAGCTGATCTGACGGCAGCCGCTACTGCTACCGGGCGCGCGCAACGAGCACGCACAAATAACGAAGACGCAGCCCCCGGGCGGCGCCCTCCGAGATTAGACAGCCCAGTTGACTTCCCGGAAATGCGCCAGCGTGGAAGCCGCTACCAACAGCGGCACATCGACGCGCCCCATCCTCCAAAACAACCACAGGAGGAAGACAAGGCCACCCAAATGCTGCAACTGTTGGCAGGCCTCATAGACAGGGTCCTCCATGTGATCGAGGACCTTCCAAACAAATACGCGGCGTCTGTGGAGAAGATCACACAGACGATTACCCTGGCCATCTCCACAAAACATCATGGATAGACACGCCCGTGGTGTAAAAATCGGCGTCTTTAACGCCAACGGCTTGCGTCGCCAGGACGCGGAATTCAGAAGCTTCATCTGCGACGAGAACCTGGACATCTGTCTCGTCGCAGAAACACACCTGAAGCCCGGCGTGAAAGTGGGAGTGCCCAACTACCACTGTTACCGGGATGACCGGCCAACCGCGGGTGGCGGCACGGCGGTATACGTAAGGAGGACGATGCGCCACCACCGGATTCACCTGCCACAACTCGCCACAATAGAGGCCACGGGAGTAGCCGTGCAAACGGACCAAGGACCGATAAACTTCGTGGCAATATACCGACGCCCAAGGGGTCTACTGCAGCCAGATGAGTTCGCGGCGCTGATTTCCCTCCCTGGAAACACATTCCTCGGAGGCGACGTTAACGCCAAGAACATCATCTGGAACTCCAGGACCACAAACACAAGCGGCCGCCGTCTACATCGGGTGGCCGAGCAGCTCGGAGCGGCGGTGATAGGTCCCCACCAGCCGACCATCTTCCCGACACGAAGAGGTGCGCAACCGGACGTCATAGACGTGGCCATCGTCCGCGGGGTGAGACACTTCATCTCCGCCACAACGAGGGCCACGATGGCGTCCGACCACGCCCCCGTGGTCTTTGAACTGAATGCGGACATCGTCCAAACGACCAAACGTGGCCACGACATCAGGGGCATCACATGGGACACGTACCAAACAGAAATGGCAGCCAAAATCGGAGACGCGCCGAACCCGACTGAACACGGTGCGGAAGCGGCGCTGCGGCACCTCACCCGAGGAGTCGCAGAAGCTGTGGCGGCAGCCACTCCAAACGGAAGAACAGAGAAGCCACACGCCCGTGAATTCCCGCAACATCTCAAAGCTGCCATCACGGAGAAGAACAGACTTCGCCGCGAATGGCAGCTAACACGGAATCCCGCAACAAAGCGGCAACTGAACAGGATGCAGCGGGAGATTAAAGCAGCCGCCGACGCCCACAGAATCGAAGAGTGGTCGCAGAAAGTCGCCTCTCTGAAGACAGAGGACGGAACAGCCTGGCACGCGGTGAAGGGATTCATCCGCCGCACCGCCAAAATACCGCCACTGCAAGTCGGCAACGTCTTCGTCAGCGAACCGGACGCAAAGGCCAACGCCCTCGCGGACGCGTTCGCTGAAAACTTCACTCCGGTGGAAGACCCCGTCGACCTGGCACACGTGGCACTGGTTGAGGAGCGACTTCCAGTCTTCCTAGCGGCCGAGGACAACGACACCGTCATCGAGCCGATCGAAGAAGCGGAGGTCGAGGTCCAGCTACGCTGTCTCAACGGCAGGAAGGCAGGAGGCCCCGATCTCGTCACGAACCAGCTCCTCAAACAACTACCGCCCATCGCAATCGGGCACCTCACGGGGATCTTCAACACCATCATCCAAACTGGCGTATTTCCAGAGTGCTGGAAGCACGCCGAGATCGTGGCCCTACCCAAGCCAGGGAAGGATCACAGGCGGGCTAACAACTACCGCCCGATCAGTCTGCTGCCAGCACTCTCGAAGGTCTTCGAGAGGTTGTACCTGAGGCGGCTGGGAATACACATCGACGCGGAAGGCATCCTGCCCGACGACCAGTTTGGATTCCGGAAGGGACACTCCACGACCCAGCAACTACTGCGACTGACAGAGGAAGCCTTCTGTGCCCTGGACCGACGCGAGTATTTCGGCGCGTTTCTGCTCGACGTGTCTCGTGCATTTGATTCAGTGTGGCACAAAGGTCTCCTTTATAAACTATTTACATTGGGGATTCCTGGGCCACACGTGAAGCTCCTGCAGAGTTACCTCGCGGGTCGGACGTTTCACGTACGGGCAGACTGTGGAATCTCCACAGAACGCCGAATACTCGCCGGAGTCCCGCAAGGTTCGGTCCTGGGTCCAGTGCTATACTCGCTGTACACTGCCGACCTTCCGCGCACAGATCGGGTGCAACTCGCCCTGTACGCGGACGATACGGCAGTGTACTGCCGCAGCATGCAGCCGCAACTCCCTCAAAGGCGACTGCAATCAGCAGCCAACAATTTGGAAGACTGGGCGGCAAAGTGGCGGCTGGCGTACAACGCCGCCAAATCACAGGCAATCGTCATTGCCCACCGAAACGTGCCGGCTGACCTCCAGGAGATAACATTACGAGGAAGACCGGTCCCCTGGAGCGCAACGGCAAAATATCTGGGCGTCACACTAGACAAACGTCTAACGTGGCGCCCACACATTGAAGAGACGAGGAAAAAGGCAATGGGGCGCATGAACATGCTGTACCCCATCCTAAACCCACGCTCTTCATTACCAGACCACCTAGGGGTGATCCTCTACAAATCCCTCATACGACCAGTGCTGGAATACGCCGCGGTCGTATGGGGAAACACGGCACCAACCAACTTACAACGGATCCAGGCAGTGCAGAACAGAGCACTGAAATGGGCACTCCATCTGCCGGCGGACTTCCCAACTGAGGAACTCCACCAGATAGCGGACGTCCAGAGACTCCGCAAAAGAATCGAAGAACAGGCTGTAAAATTTTACAACGCCGCCGAAACTTCGCAAAACGCGAAAATAAGAGGACTCGGCAACCGAGAAGAGTGGAGAGCGCACCTGCGCTGGCCACACCATCTTCGTCAGGCACGCTGACGAAGAAGCAACCATTCTCGAAATTCTAAAGCACCAAAACACGGACAACCGAAAACTAGGAAACTAAAGATCTCGCAAAAATGAAGAAAAATTGGAAGGAAGAGCACACTACGTGCTGAAACTTCGTGAAATCCAGAAACCCACAGAGGAGTTTCAACAAGAGGTGCACAGGCTGGGCGCAGACCGTAGCCGACTCGCCAGCCGCTGCAGCTGCTGTTTGTGCACGTTTTGCTTTGCCCGAGGAAGGAAGGATGACAGGCCGCGGCAAGGGAGGAAAGGGGCTCGGCAAGGGTGGCGCCAAGCGGCACCGCAAGGTGTTGCGCGACAACATCCAGGGCATCACGAAGCCCGCCATCCGCCGCCTGGCTCGCAGGGGCGGCGTGAAGCGCATCTCTGGTCTGATCTACGAGGAGACCCGCGGGGTGCTGAAGGTGTTCCTGGAGAACGTGATCCGCGACGCGGTGACGTACACTGAGCACGCCAAGCGCAAGACTGTGACGGCCATGGACGTGGTGTACGCCCTGAAGAGGCAGGGGCGCACCCTGTACGGTTTCGGCGGTTAGGCTGCGTCGCAGCGGGCGCTGGCCTTCCCGCGGCCGTGCTTGTGGGTGGGAGAGACTAGAAAACGGCCCTTTTCAGGGCCACCACACTGTTCGGAAGTTGAAAAGTGCGAAAGAGTCTGTGTTGTTGCTGCGTGTGTTTGTTTGTTTCTTTCTTTCTTTCCGTTTGAGCGACGTGATGTGACTGGGAGGGGAGAAGGAAAGGAAACGTGTCATGTGGCTGGCTGTGTGTGGAGCTGCTTCGTTTGTGTGTCTTTGTATCGATCGCGACGGAGATGGCGGGCTGTGTGTTGTTGTGCGAGAGGCGGTGATTATTTGCTTGCGTGGTTTGGCTCTGTGTGTTTGTTTGCGGCGGCGTTGGGGTTTCCGAGGCAAGGCGTGTGGGCATAGGCGGCCGGATCAGCTGTTTCGTTCGTGTCGACGGCCGTTGCGCGCGGGAGTGGAGGGCGGTGTGTCGACACGCCTCCCTTTAACAATGGTCATTATTGCTGCCGTTGTCGGTTTGGAAGGCGACTGCGACCGTGCAAAATGTGTGTGTGTGTGTTGGGCCACACGGGCTGTGTGGACGACAAGATGGCGGACGTGCGCCGGCGGCGGCTGTGCTGTGACAGTGCAAAGTTGAAACAAAACAAGGTGCGGCGAGGACGACTGAAATTTTGCTTTGGACGTAGGTTTGTGTGGTGGCCCTGAAAAGGGCCGATTGTTGTGGGCCGAGCCGGCAAAGCGCGTTGCGTGCAGGGGAGCACGCGGCGCTGCGATTGCCTGGCCTCCTTTAGGCCTTCTTCTCGGTCTTCTTTGGCAGCAGGACGGCCTGGATGTTGGGCAGGACACCACCCTGTGCGATGGTGACGCCCGACAGGAGCTTGTTGAGCTCCTCGTCGTTGCGGATGGCAAGCTGCAGGTGGCGCGGGATGATGCGCGTCTTCTTGTTGTCGCGGGCCGCGTTTCCGGCCAGCTCGAGCACCTCAGCCGCGAGGTACTCCATGACGGCGGCGAGGTAGACGGGCGCCCCGGCGCCGACGCGCTCTGCGTAGTTTCCCTTGCGCAGGAGGCGGTGGATTCTGCCGACCGGGAACTGGAGCCCGGCCCTGCTTGAGCGGGACTTTGACTTGCCCTTGACTTTGCCTCCCTTTCCGCGTCCGGACATGGCGATGGGCTAGCGACGGTGCACACGAAACGGAAACGAAAACGACCGGTGCGAGCGGCAGCGAGTCGAGCAGCGGAGTGCGTGCCGGCGCAGCCGGGGTGGGGGTGCTTTATGGGCTCGGGTGCGGCGGCCGGTTGCGCGCGCGCCCCATTGGTCGGCGGCCGCAACAGGGCGAGCTGGTAAAGGTGCGGCGGCGGCTGGCGGCGGGTGCCACTGTGTGGGGAGACGCTGACTAGAACGGAGCGCTTGCTACTGGTGTTGCTGCTGCCGTACGTTGGTTCGAGATGCCGCCCAAGACTAGCGGGAAGGCCGCCAAGAAGGCTGGCAAGGCGCAGAAGAACATTTCGAAGGGCGACAAGAAGAAGAAGCGCAAGAGGAAGGAGAGCTATGCCATCTACATCTACAAGGTGCTGAAGCAGGTGCACCCTGACACGGGCATCTCGTCGAAGGCGATGAGCATCATGAACAGCTTCGTGAACGACATTTTCGAGCGCATTGCGGCCGAGGCTTCTCGCCTGGCGCACTACAACAAGCGCTCGACCATCACGTCCCGCGAGATCCAGACCGCTGTGCGGCTGTTGCTGCCTGGCGAGCTGGCCAAGCACGCCGTGAGCGAGGGCACGAAGGCGGTGACCAAGTACACGAGCTCCAAGTAAGGGGGTGGCTCTGGAATGGAAGGAAGGGAAGGATGGAGAAGGCTCGTCCGTTGCGAGAGCGGCAAAACGGCCCTTTTCAGGGCCACCAACTTGCCTTTTGCGGGAAGGGCGGAATTGTTGTTGTTGTTGTTTGTGTGGACGGCTGTGATGTATGTGTGCATTTTGATTGTGGGTGGGGGGGGGGGGGGGGGCGCGCGTCAAAGCGTGTTGCGCGGGGTACGGCCACGAGGTTGGTCGCCGTGGCGTGGAATGGTGGCACGCCTCGTTGGCGTGGTTTTTGACCCATTGGTGTTGTTGGTGTGTGTGTGTGTGTTACCCGTCTGCGAGGGGGGACAGTGCGATCGGCGACTTTTGTGTCACCGTAACGACGGCCGTTTGCGGGTTTGTTTTGTTTGCACATCATACATGGCGAGGGTGAAATGTGAAATGTTTTTGTTTGGTTTTTTTTTTTTTTTTGCCGCCCACTATTCCCTTTGCTGTACGCCGAGTTTGACAATGGTGCGACGTAACTGCAGCGTGGAGGTGTGTGAGTGACGTTGAAATGAACGTGCCATTAAGACGCATTGTTGTTGTATTGTACTGTACGTGTACGGCGACACGCACGATGATGTACCATTCGACTCTGATGTTTGATAGCCGTGTCTGACTGATTGCGTACGACGCACGCACACCGATGTCGTCATTCAAGATGCACGCGTGTCCAGTGCAGTATACAGTAAGCGCGACGACGGCGGCGGCGGTCGTTTGTTTGGCGAATGTCTGTACACGTGTTTGTCTGTGTCCATCCGGTATGTATTTGTTTGTTTTGAAAGTGTTTTGTGTGTCGGTGACGTGGTCCGATCCGTCGCCCCCTGAGTAACTGTCGATCGGCGCGATAGACCGGCGTCACGCAACTGAACCGAAGTCGTGGGCACACCCGTCATACTGTTGTACACCGTCGCGCTGAGAACGGTAACGAAAGGTTGACTTTGATCGGTCGAATGTCCGGGCAGAACGTGAGGAATGAGGCAAGAGTGCAAGGAGGGGGGGAAGGGAAAAAGGGGAGAAACGCATTCGTAGAGCAACGGAACGTTCCCGTGTCGGAGGCGTATTGGAGCCGCACTGAAATGCGTTTAACGGCGGCGCGGCTGCAAGTGTCTGCCGTGGTGAACGTTACCTTTGACGGCTGCATTGGGCTTTGCCTTTGCTTTTGCTTTCGCTTTCGCGTTCGCTTTCGCTTTCCCGGATGTACGTAACGTTTGTTGATATGGTTCTGAGGAAGAGTGTATGACAGTGCCGTGCCGTCCATGTTCGTGTGCCCTCCCATTGTGTGTATGCTATTGTCTGTGTACTTGAATGATGTATGTAGGTGTTAGTGGACATGTTTTACCAGTGGGGGGAAATGGATCGTCGATAGTTGCCGTCACTCTGTCACGGTCGAGATGACGCACCCTCCGTACAGAAAGGTGTCGAGAAAGTGAGTGTGTGTGTGTGTGTGTGTGTGTGTGTGTGCGTGCGTGCGTGCGTGCGTGCGTGCGTGCGTCCGTGAATTGGCAGTGTTTGGAGGTGGGCGTGCCCTGCATGTGGCCCGGAAGGCTGTTCGTTAGGCGGTAGTGTTGTGTGGACAGGGGAGGGGCATGCGTAACGCTGCTGGCATGGCATTTCGGGAGATGGGAGGGGGCAAACGAGGAAACGAGGAGCGGCGGCCAAAGACGGGACGGGGAGGGGCGCGGTGTGGGTGGCTTGCGCCTGTGCTCGGCGTTGTGGTTTGTGCAAAAGAGGAGGAGAAAAACAATGTGAGTTGCCAGGGAGGGGAGCGGTGTTGTGTTGTGGTTGTCGTGGTGTAGCCGCAGA
This sequence comes from Schistocerca serialis cubense, assembly GCF_023864345.2. Lineage (NCBI taxonomy): Eukaryota > Metazoa > Arthropoda > Insecta > Orthoptera > Acrididae > Schistocerca > Schistocerca serialis. The sequence continues at coordinate 7,796 of NW_026047717.1, read as the reverse complement.
CGCGGCTGTCAGTGAACGTGGCGAGACGGACGGATGCGCGGAGGGGCGGGGGCGGCGCATTTCGCCGGTGCCGTGCCGTGCCATGCCTGAAAGCCGCGTGGTCGCTGTGTTGTTGGTGGCGTGGGGGCGAGGAGAGTACCGTACGGGTGTGCTTGTGCGCCGGAAATGGCACACTGCGCCCGCCCGTCTTGGAGGCTGATGGCTGTGGTGTGGAAATGGGGCGCGGTGATGTTGAAGCAGTTGAAGAACAGAAAAGAAACCAAGAAAACGGAAGGCGTGATGCGGCGGTGGTGGTGAGAGCGGGAAAAACAAAACAAAAAAAAAACAACAAAAAAAAAAAAAGAAGGAAAAACAAAAAGTCTATCAATATTAAAATGTAAATGGAAATGGAAATGGACCCAGGTATAACCTCCCTGCACAAATAGCAGAGAGTCCGATGATAATAAAAATGTGCCAGAATGTTAACGTCCCTACAAAACAAACCCAACGATAATATTAATGAAAGAGTGAACCGTATGTAACATTGCAACAGACATAATGAAACCTGATAAATTGTATAAGGGCAGCAGCGTTGACCTTTGGCCCTGTATTCAGAATAAAAAGAGCCAAAGATCGTTACCCCAATGAAAAAGACACTGAAACACGTATGTAACATAGTAGCGATGGCGAGACATTGTAGCATCTGTGACCAGAGAGTTTGCGCTGGACTGCGCGAGTGTTGCGAGCGGTTCTCAGTCAGTCAGTCAGTCAGTAGTCGTTGCGAGTCCGTAGCTCTGTGTAGTTGAGGGCTGTACTCTGTCAGTAGTCGTCGCGTGCAGTACGCTAATAGTCGTCATGCAGAGCGGTCGGTCAGTAGTAGCAGCCGAGTGCGGTTGTGTGATGTAGGCGGTCGGCAACACTGGTCAAGATGGTGAATAAGGTATACTGTTAATTAATATAATCATTAGATAATGAAAAATTGTATTTATTGTAATTATTCTCCAACAAGTTCCCCAGTAATAATTTTTATTTCAAAAGCATTTTTCAAACATTTAATTGTTTATTGAACTAAAGAGTTCGTTGCACTTCACATTTCATTCCACTTCTTTGAAGAAAAATGTCACTAAAATCACAAAAAAAGAGAATATTATTATTTGCAATGCAGTTCCTCCAAGCGCTGCGCAACAACCAGAGCAGAAATGTGACATCCATTTATTCGGAGGTAAGACATTAATTCTGATTGTTTTGCACAGGGCCAAAGACCGATATTTCGGTTTAATTGAAGTTTCTTGTCACTGAACGGACGTTTTTAAATGTTGTGTGAAGACTTTATATTTGAGTCAGATTGCGAATTTCACATTTTTGTTGCCATTTTCAATACCTCTCATTGTGGGCGAGGTTACAATTAGCGCAATGTCCATTAGCATCCGTAAATAACATTGTCCATTATTTTAAATGTTGCTGGGAGGTTACAACACACACACAAAAAAAAAAAAAAAAAAACAAAAAATTGCATTTATATCCGCTCCTCAATTGTAGATACCCCTTACACAGCTGTGTGCAATGAATGAGTGCTGGCTGGTAATTAATTGCACTCCTTGGAGGGAAATGCCATAGGAAGTAGTCTTTAAAAAGTGAATGTTTTTCGTTAAGAGACAAAAGTTACTTTAGAAAAAAAGTAATAGTGGGGCTTTTGTTGTTGAACAAAATAAGTACAATGAACATACGTTATCAGATTTGCGCAATGCAGCGTCACACCACCTTTTGATTATAACACAATAGACTATACATCGTCCCGAACCGTGACCAGAGTCGCGAGACGAGCAGAGCACGCCGCCGACGCCCGCTCAGTACAACCGTCCACCCGCTACTACTGTCGACCGACTACTACCTCTCCCGACTCGCGCTACAATATATATATATAACAACTGTTCCTGGCGACCCGGTGCGTGCCACTACTGTCGTCTGGCGCGGTCCAAGCGCCGACTAGCAGCGATAAAGAACTCTCTGGTCAGACAGAGATGCTGTCATGCCTCGCCATCGCTCTGGTAATGAATACATACGTGTTGCAGCGTGCGTACCACCGGAACACGCAGTGGCGGAGCCAAAGACTGTGTTGTCGAGGTCGAGTGCGAGCGGGAAGAGAGGCAGCGTCGGCACGGAGATGCAAGCGAGCGCGAGACGCACGGGGGCTGCGGCGTGGCGCGTTTGCGGTCGGCGCCTTTGGTGGCAACGGCCGGGACAAGCAGCGGTGTATGGTGTGGTGCGGGGCGGACAGGGGCGGAGGCGGCGCGACGACGGCATGGGGGCGAAAACGGGACGGGGGACGGCGGATGTTGAGAGGCGTCACGCGCGGACAGGACACAGACACAGAGACACACAGATTGGAAAGGGAGGGTGCGCGGTAGTAGTTGGGAATGTGCGTACCGTGCGGGATGGGAGTGGGCGAGGAACACGGTCGTGGCCCCTGTTTTGGGTGCGTGTGATGACGTCGGTGTGTTGTGGGAAGGGAAGGTGCTGTGGCGGCGGCGCGTAATGGGCGTAGGCCGAAAAGAGAAAGGAACGTGGGCAGTGTGTTGGCAAGCGTCGGTTCGACTGCGACGTTGATGGGCAGGGCAGGGCAGGGCAGGGCAGGGCAGGGCAGGGCAGGGCAGGGCAAGGTTAATGGTGGTAGGAGTAGGCGTGTGGGCGCAAAAAATCTGCCGCTGCAGGCGGTGCCGTAACCGCCATGGCGGGAAGGAGAGAGGGCCAAAGAAAGAAAGAAGAAAACAAAAAAAAAAAAAAAAAAAAGGAGGGGGGGGGCGAAAGTGGAGAGGCGGTGGTGTGAGAAGGGCGGGGGCGGAAGGAAGGCAGGAAGGACAAGAGGCGAGGCGACGGCTTGCTTTGTGTATCGGTCGGTCTCTGGCTATGCTTCGTTTTCTGCAGCAGGGTCGGTGCGCGGCGTGGCTCGCGGCAGTGGGAACGCCTGGTGGCTGGACGGCCAGCAATGCGGTTGGATGGGCGGCCACAGCACCGCACCTGTGCCCGAGGAGGAGACGCTGGCGGCGGGCCCTGAGGTGAGGCCGGCTCGGCTGGGGCTGTGGATGTGTAGGTGTGCGCCGCTGCTGCAACAACGAGTAAAACGCGAGAAGAAGGGATGGCGGTAGAGAGAGAGAGAAAAAAAAAAAAGGTCGTGTTGTGTTGATGCGCAGGCAGACGCGTACAGAGGGACGAGCCCGGTCTGCAGCAGGGTGTGGCCGTGCCGAGTGCAGAGCAGCGGCGGCTCGGTTCGGTTCGGCCCGGCCCGGCGGGCCGCGCTGTTGTCGCGGACGTGAGCGCCCCCTGGCGGGTGGCCGGAGGCGGCGCGGCGTGTTGGACGTGTGGCTGGTGGCAGTGCACAATTTGCGAGTGGCTGGCGGTGTGGTGTGGCGGTTGGCGCGTCGGGCGGCGGAGAGGTATGTGTTGCGGGCGCCCTTTGCTGCGCTGCGTCGTTGCGTGTGCCGTACAGGGCGGGCGCTTGTCGACTGTGTGGCGAATTGGCGTGAAACGGCTGCCGAGAGGTGTGTGGTAGCGAGCCGGTCGGTGGTGTCAGTGCGAAGGGGAATGTGCGTGCGTGTTTGGCGGTTTCGGTGTGCTTTTTGCGGCGTGAGAGTGGGAATTAGTGGGGCCGGCTGTTGTGTTGGTTCCTTGTGTCTTGTGTCGCGTAGCTTGATGGCAACGTGGAAGGACGCCGGTTTCGTTTTCGTTTCGAGCCTTGCGTGGCGTGTGGTTGTCGACGTTGACTGGTTGGCGTGTGCCGATGCACGTGCATGTGTGGGTCGCGAGTGCGTTTTTGGCTGGCTGTGTGTGTGTGTGTGTGTGTGTGTTTTGGGGGGGAAGGGGGAGGCGGTGGTGAAAGTGCAGTCGTCGGGTGGGGCTGGGGCTGTGCGTCGTGGCGGAAAGGTGGTAGGTTGCGGGAAGCGAGCCCGTCGTTGACGGTGTCGCGTGAGTTGTGAATCGAGTGGGGCGCGGGGCGCGGGACAGGAGCAGCGTGCCGCTGCGTCGTGGTCGTCAGCAGAGGCTGTGCGTGTGCTTGTCCTTTTTGTGGGCGGTTCGTGCGAGGCGTTTTTGTTTTGTGTTGCCCTAGTTGTTAGTTTATTTTGTTTGTGTTTGTTATTTTGAGACGACGACTGGTTGGTGGCGTGCGCGCGAAGTGGCGGTGTGCGCTTCCCGTGTCGTTTGTGTTGTTTTGTTTTTTTGTTTTTGTGTGTTTTTTTTTTTTGCACTGGGCCCCGGTGGGTGGGTGCGTGTGTGTCGATTGCCGGCTGGCGAAAGGTGCGCCATCGGCGGGGTGGGTCGCCGGCACAAGTAGAGGCGGCGGCGTTGTTGCTGTTGTTGTTGTGTGGTGTTTGTTTTGTTCGGCTGTGTCGGCGAGCTGTGTTGCGGTGCGTGTGAATGGTGGTGCAAAAGTGCTGGCGTTGGGGCTGCGACTGCGACGGCGGCGAGCCGCGGGCGCGCCATTGATAGTGATGTTGTGAACAGCGGCTGTGTACGGTAGTGGTGTTGTTGTAGCACGACGTGCATCCGGGCCGGCGCGGAAAGCGCATTGCGGGCGGTTGCCCTTCGGTGCCAGCCATGTCGCGTGAGCGGCGGGTTGCTCTGGTGTCGACACGTGGTGCTCTGGGTTGTTGTGTGGTGCCCTTTGGCCGGTGGGGGTGGTTCGCGTGTGTCTGGTTCGCGCTCGGTGTCTGGTCGTGGTCGTGCTGCTCCCCCGTCTGTCGGCGGTTTCCGACGTCGTCTGTACGTTTTTGTTCGTTTGCGGCGTGCCTGCCGACGTCGTCCCGTCGCGACCTTTCAACCGAAAGTGTGGCGCCCGAAGGTGAACGAACGTAACCCTGACCTCGGCGCTTTACGCTGAGCCGAGCGAACCGAACCGAACCGAACCTAACCTGTGGTGTGGCGAGGTGAGCTCAGCCTGTGAGCCCCTAACGTCTACGTAAGGTAAGCTGTCCGGCTCACGCCTCACGTTTGAACGCTTTTTTAACCTACGTTTGACGCTTCTTAACCTAGCACTGACCCTTAACCTAACCTAACGTGTAACCTAACCTAACCTAACCTAACCTCTGACGCCTGACGTGTTTGAATGCTTAACCTAAGTTTGACGCTTAACCTAACCCAAGTCCCCTTAACCTAACCCACGTCCACCTAACCTAACCTAACGTAGACGTGTAAACGTAATGTGTAACGCGTAACGTGTAAGGTCGGCTGTCGTGTGTGCTTGACGGCAGATTGGGTTGGTCTGTAGATTCGGATTGCGGTTTGCCTCGGTCGAGGGGTTGTGGGTCGGAAGCGGCGAGGGGCGGCGGCGCCTGTTGCGCAGGCGGCGTCCGTTTGCGGCGGGCAATTGTTGAGAAACGGCTGTGAATGTTGGCGGGCGAGAGGAGGAGGACGGCGCGCGATGTGGCCCGACGGCTGCGGGCCGATCGGGAAACGGCGGGAGGGCGACGGAAGGCGATGGGGCGGCGGAGGCGCGTTTGCACGGCCGTCATCGCCGCACGCCTCGGCTTGTGTGGCTGTGGCGCCGGCCGCGCTGGCCGGGCTGCCGCGGCGACGGTGTGGGAGTTTTGCCGAAGGTTTGGCCATTGTGGCGGGTCGTCGGCTGGGGCTGTGGGGGGCGGCATTTGGGCGGGGGCGGCGATTCTCGGCGGGCCGACCCAGGCTGTAGCGCGCGGGTAGCTGCAGTTTGGCCGTGGTTTGCGGCGCTGCCGTGGCGACTGGTTGGCGACTGTGGTGTGGCTGTGTGTAGCCCCATCCTCGGTGGTTTGAAAGGCGCGGGCGGTTGTGGCGCAGGTTTGGGGCTGCTCCGCACAGGCTGTCGGACGTTGGGCGGTAGCAAGCGCGGGAGGCGCGGCGCGGCGGCGCGCAGAGTGGCGGCCGCTCTCTCGGCCGTCCGCGCCCGCCCGCGACACTGGCTGGGCCTTGTGATTCTCTGCTCTGCTGCTGTGCTGTGCTTGCGTGCCTGCCGTCCCGCTCGCTCTCGCTGTGTGTTACGCGCGTCGTCGAAATGGCAGATCAGGCGGCTACGAACGAGACTGCTGCGGCACCCGCCGCCACCGGCACTACGAAGAAGGCCAAGTCTGCGTCGTCTGCGAAGAAGCCGCGCGCCAAGCCTGCGCACCCCGCGCACCTCTGAGATGGTGACGGCCGCCATCAAGAGTCTGAAGGAGCGCGGCGGGTCGTCGCTGCAGGCGATCAAGAAGTACATAGCCGCGCACTACAAGCTGGACGCGGAGAAGCTGGCGCCGTTTATCAAGAAGTACCTCAAGTCGGCCGTCGTGGCGGGCGAGCTGGTGCAGACGAAGGGGAAGGGCGCGTCCGGCTCGTTCAAGCTTGCCGGCGCCGGCGGCGGGGGGGCGGCCGAGGGCGGCAAGGCTCGTGCTGGCGGTGCCAAGAAGAAGCGCGCCGCTCCGGCCAGCAAGGAGAAGAAGGGCGCCCGTGCGGCCGGCGCAAAGAAGGCTGGTGGCGTGAAGGCGGCGACCGGTCGGAAGGCGGGCGCCGCCAAGAAGGCGTCTGCGGCGTCGGCCGCTCCGCGGGTGCGAAGAAGGCGGCTGCGGCCAAGCCGGCCAAGGCCAAGTCGCCGTCGAAGGCGAAGAAGGCCGCCAAGGTTCCGACGAAGAAGCCGAAGGCGCCGCGCCCGAAGAAGGCGACGACGCCGTCTAAGGCGAAGGCTTCGCCCAAGAAGAAGAAGTAGAGTAGAGTAGAGGAGAAAGAGATGGGAAAGGAAGGGTTTGGCGCTTGACTCCGTCGTCCCCACCCCCCGTCGTCGTCTAGTGGCGCGCAAGAGACGCGCGGCCCAAAACGGCCCTTCTCAGGGCCATCAAAGCACGTCGGGGAAGGTTTTGATTGTCGTGTTGCGTTTGGTGTGGGTGTCTGTCTGTATGCCCGTGGGGATGCTGTTTGCGTGCCGTGGTGGTTGGATTGCGGGGGTCGGTGGCGGGTGTGGGCGGCGGTAGCGGTAAGCGGTGTTGTTGTTGTCGTGGTTGATTGTCGCCGTGTTTGTGGCGGCGGCCGACGGTTGGTTTTCTGTCACGTTGTTTTGTTTGAATACGTTGGATGGCTTGCCTGCGTTCGTTCTTCTCGGATGTCTGTCTTGTCGAGTCGTGTCTGGTCTTTGTTTTGTTCCTTTTGTGTGTTATGTTTTGCAACGGGGGGCACGTTGAGATGTGGAAGGAGTCGGCGGGGATTTCGGCGGCGTGTAGAGCGAGCGAGCGCGCCCTGCCTGGCCGTTGGCCGTCGGAGTGGAGTGCGGGTTTTTTTTTTTGTTTTCGAAACGAAAGCGGCGGGCGGCCGGCCAGCCAGCCAGCCGTGCGGTGTGACGTCGGCCGTTGGGTATTGTGCGCTTGGAGCGCCGGGGGAGGGATGATGTGTGATTGTTGCGCGCTGCTAGCAGGCAGGCAGAGTGAGCGGGTGTGGCGGACGGACGGGAAGTGGTGGTTTTTGTTTTTGGGTTGCGGGGCGAGAGGCAGGCGACCGACAAAGTTTGCTCGCGACGGAGAGATGTTAGTGGCCCTGAAAAGGGCCGTTTTTGTTTGTGCGGTGCGGTGCCGCGGCGCGGTTTAGGCGCGCTCGCCGCGGATGCGGCGCGCGAGCTGGATGTCCTTGGGCATGATGGTGACGCGCTTGGCGTGGATTGCGCACAGGTTGGTGTCTTCGAAGAGGCCGACGAGGTAGGCCTCGCTGGCCTCCTGCAGGGCCATGACTGCGGAGCTCTGGAAGCGCAGGTCGGTCTTGAAGTCCTGGGCGATCTCGCGCACTAGGCGCTGGAATGGCAGCTTGCGGATGAGCAGCTCTGTGCTCTT
>NW_026047716.1:85000-89749 GCF_023864345.2 Schistocerca serialis cubense | reverse complement strand
ATCCATCGGCAAGATGGAATGCCGAGGCCCCCCTGGGCAACAGGAGCGTGGAAGTATCCCAGGGGGGTGTCCGCCGGAAGGCGGAACCATCTCCTGACGGCGGCCCGGATGGTGACGTCGGCCGACTTCAATGCACCCACCCCGGGTGCGGCTGAGGGCCAGCCCGTGGTACAGGCCAGGGAGAAGTACGTTGGTGAGAGCGTGGAGGCGCTGTTGCGGCTTCAGCGGAGCTCGGGAGATGACGTCAAGCTGCTCCACCAGGTGGCGACGTGGATTGAAGACACAGCGACCCGCCGTGGAAAATTGCAGCCCCAGGTACCGGAAGGTTTCACCCACACGCAGGGCAGGCATGGTGGTATTGCCTGCTGTGAAGGTGACATTGCTGTCCACCTTCACCTTCTTCTCGCGCCCTGACGCGACTAAGGCGAGGGTGAAACACTTCCGGGCGTTGATCTGCAGCCCCAGGTGGGCGAGGGCTGCGGTAGCTGCGTCGATGAGGGACTGCAAGCCCCTCGGGGTCGCTGCAAACAGCAAGACGTCATCTGCAAAGGCCGCAGCGTTGACTCTGCGACCGAGGATCCGAGCTCCGATGTGGGAGGGCAGTTGGCCTAAAACGTAGTCCACCGCAAAGTTGAACAGGAGGGGGGAGAGGGGATCGCCCTGGCGAACGCCCCGTGCTGGCTGCACAGACACGCCCCACGCCGGCGCCGTCCGCTATCACTGTCGTGCTGCCCTCGTAGCACCGCTCGACATACTCGACAAAACAATCCGGCAGGCCATGCGCCTTCAGCACGGGGCGAAGGGCAGCATGATCTACCGAATCGAATGCCTTAGATACGTCGATCGATGCCACAAAGACAGAGCGGCAGGAGCGAACTGCGTCGGTGAGAGCAGTGTCCAAGATGAAGGTATTTTCCAACATCCCATCCCGAGGGATGAATGCCCGCTGACGTTCGTCCACAGCACATGCGCGCATCAGGCGTGACGCGAGAACCTTGTGAAAGGTCCGCGCCAACACCGAGCAGACCGTAATGGGGCGAAAGTCAGCGGGGGATGTTGGTGCAGCCGTCTTCGGGAGAAGGGACGTTCGCGCGCGAAGCAGGCGTTCCGGAAGGGCGCGGGCCAGAAGGAAGAGATTCATCACTTTCACCAGGACTTCGTGCGGCAGGCGCCGCAACTCCGCTGGGGTAAGGCCGTCCGGCCCGGCTGCTGATCCCCTGGGCGGCAACGCGGCGGCGACCTCCTCATGTGTGACCGGCCCCCATAGGCACTCGGGAGCGACAGGCTCCGAGTGCGGGAGGAGGCGGTCACGAATGAAGCCCGCGGTGGAGATGGGCTTCTTGGTGAAGAGGTCCGCCCAGAAGTCCAGCAGACCAGGGATGGCAGGTGGCGGCTGGAGCAGGGTGCCATCCAAGAGGCCGCGCACGCAACGTGCACGCGACCGTCGGAAGGCATCCTGCGTTCTCGCGTACTCCCAGCGGCGCCGCTTGCGCTTCTGCGTCGGCGGCGCGGCAGGCGGCCGCTTCGATGGTTGGCGCGGCCCGCTGTGTCCTGGTGATCGATCTCTCCCCTCTGGACCCGACCGACGCAAGGGCATCCGGGAGCATGCCCAGGATGACATCGGGCGGCGTGCCCCGCCCCAGACCTATGACACGATCCAGGGCAGAGAAACGCTGGGCGGAAGCGGGTAGCCCCCGCCAGATGCTCCCAGATGGCGGCGTCAGTCGGCCCCCTCCGGCGGCGGCCCGGTGGTGTCGGCCGCGAAGTCCTCGGCTGCGTCGACGGGCGGCGCAGCGGCCTCGCCCGCGTCAGGCAGCGGGCTCGCTGCTCCCCGGCGGGACACCGGCTCTTCCCCCCGACCGATCTCAAGCGCCTCCATGAATTGGCGGACAAGCTGCTTGTGGGCAGCTTGCCGCCGTCGGCACTTGATTGCCTCAAGCGTTCGGTCGGGGAACATCCTGATGAGCTCTTGATTTACAAAGAAGAACCGGGCGTCCCTCTCGAGGAACAGTTCGGCCTCCGCCTTGGCGAGCGACAGGACTTCTTCCTCCGTCCACCTCGCGCGATGCCTCTCCGGTGACGATCTCCCGCGTTGGCGGCCGCAAGGTGTTGGCGGCGGCGATGGACCCCGAGACCGTTCTTGGTGGTGAAGCTGCGGTGGCACTCACTACAGGCGTATACAGCTGCAAAAGTTACAAGATTTTCGGCACGGCCGGTTGGCCGGCTAGGTGCTGGGGGAGTTGGGGTGGCACCTTCAGCGGAAGGGCCACCACTTTTTCTCTGAATACTGCCCCCAACTAAAAAAAAGGGATAGTGCGAGGGGGGGCTGGTAACCCCCCCCAAGCCCCCTGGTGCGGTCTTCCACTCTGCGAAAATCAGCGAAGCGGGCCCACGAGAAGGGGAGAAGACCGCAGGAGAGGAGAGGCTAAGAGGGCTAGGCCCATGTATTGCGCATCACTCTCCCCTGTAACCATAACCCAAGGAAGGCACCTCGCAGCAGCAGCACGACTACATCAAGACCGCACTTCGAAAAGCCAAGTCCGGATGCAGCCACACCGCCGCCACTTGGCCACCTTAAGAGAGTCATAGTTACTCCCGCCGTTTACCCGCGCTTGCTTGAATTTCTTCACGTTGACATTCAGAGCACTGGGCAGAAATCACATTGCGTCAACACCCGCTAGGGCCATCGCAATGCTTTGTTTTAATTAGACAGTCGGATTCCCCCAGTCCGTGCCAGTTCTGAGTTGATCGTTGAATGGCGGCCGAAGAGAATCCGCGCACCCCGCGCGCCCCCGGAGGAGCACGCTAAGGCGGACGCGGCCTCGCAGCAAGGAAGATCCGTGGGAGGCCAAGGCACGGGACCGAGCTCGGATCCTGCACGCAGGTTGAAGCACCGGGGCGCGAACGCCGCGCAGGCGCGCGCATCCTGCACCGCCGGCCAGCACGAGGCCGACCAACGGCGAGAGCAGACCACGCCCGCGCTAAACGCCCGCACTTACCGGCACCCCTACGGCACTCACCTCGCCCAGGCCCGGCACGTTAGCGCTGACCCACTTCCCGACCAAGCCCGACACGCCCCGATCCTCAGAGCCAATCCTTATCCCGAAGTTACGGATCCAATTTGCCGACTTCCCTTACCCTACATTATTCTATCGACTAGAGGCTCTTCACCTTGGAGACCTGCTGCGGATATGGGTACGAACCGGCGCGACACCTCCACGTGGCCCTCTCCCGGATTTTCAAGGTCCGAGGGGAAGATCGGGACACCGCCGCAACTGCGGTGCTCTTCGCGTTCCAAACCCTATCTCCCTGCTAGAGGATTCCAGGGAACTCGAACGCTCATGCAGAAAAGAAAACTCTTCCCCGATCTCCCGACGGCGTCTCCGGGTCCTTTTGGGTTACCCCGACGAGCATCTCTAAAAGAGGGGCCCGACTTGTATCGGTTCCGCTGCCGGGTTCCGGAATAGGAACCGGATTCCCTTTCGCCCAACGGGGGCCAGCACAAAGTGCATCATGCTATGACGGCCCCCATCAACATCGGATTTCTCCTAGGGCTTAGGATCGACTGACTCGTGTGCAACGGCTGTTCACACGAAACCCTTCTCCGCGTCAGCCCTCCAGGGCCTCGCTGGAGTATTTGCTACTACCACCAAGATCTGCACCGACGGCGGCTCCAGGCAGGCTCACGCCCAGACCCTTCTGCGCCCACCGCCGCGACCCTCCTACTCGTCAGGGCTTCGCGGCCGGCCGCAAGGACCGGCCATGACTGCCAGACTGACGGCCGAGTATAGGCACGACGCTTCAGCGCCATCCATTTTCAGGGCTAGTTGCTTCGGCAGGTGAGTTGTTACACACTCCTTAGCGGATTCCGACTTCCATGGCCACCGTCCTGCTGTCTTAAGCAACCAACGCCTTTCATGGTTTCCCATGAGCGTCGATTCGGGCGCCTTAACTCGGCGTTTGGTTCATCCCACAGCGCCAGTTCTGCTTACCAAAAGTGGCCCACTTGGCACTCCGATCCGAGTCGTTTGCTCGCGGCTTCAGCATATCAAGCAAGCCGGAGATCTCACCCATTTAAAGTTTGAGAATAGGTTGAGGTCGTTTCGGCCCCAAGGCCTCTAATCATTCGCTTTACCGGATGAGACTCGTACGAGCACCAGCTATCCTGAGGGAAACTTCGGAGGGAACCAGCTACTAGATGGTTCGATTAGTCTTTCGCCCCTATACCCAGCTCCGACGATCGATTTGCACGTCAGAATCGCTACGGACCTCCATCAGGGTTTCCCCTGACTTCGTCCTGGCCAGGCATAGTTCACCATCTTTCGGGTCCCAACGTGTACGCTCTAGGTGCGCCTCACCTCGCAATGAGGACGAGACGCCCCGGGAGTGCGGAGGCCGCCGCCCCGTGAAGGGCGGGGAAGCCCCATCCTCCCTCGGCCCGCGCAAGGCGAGACCTTCACTTTCATTACGCCTTTAGGTTTCGTACAGCCCAATGACTCGCGCACATGTTAGACTCCTTGGTCCGTGTTTCAAGACGGGTCGTGAAATTGTCCAAAGCTGAAGCGCCGCTGACGGGAGCGATTATTCCGCCCGAGAGCATCCCGAGCCAACAGCGGCGCGGGTCCGGGGCCGGGCCAGGTAGGTCCGTCATCCGGGAAGAACCGCGCGCGCTTGCCGGGAGCCCGAGCGCCCAAAGGGGCGAATCGACTCCTCCAGATATACCGCCGGGCAGCCAGCCAGGACACCGGG
>NW_026047716.1:77500-82500 GCF_023864345.2 Schistocerca serialis cubense | reverse complement strand
TAAAGAGCACCCTGGTAGGATTTCAACGGGGTCCGCCTCGGGACGCACGAGCACGCACGAGGCGGTCGCACGCCTTCGGCTCGCCCCACCGGCAGGACGTCCCACGATACATGCCAGTTAAACACCGACGGGCGGTGAACCAACAGCGTGGGACACAAATCCAACTACGAGCTTTTTAACCGCAACAACTTTAATATACGCTATTGGAGCTGGAATTACCGCGGCTGCTGGCACCAGACTTGCCCTCCAATAGATACTCGTTAAAGGATTTAAAGTGTACTCATTCCGATTACGGGGCCTCGGATGAGTCCCGTATCGTTATTTTTCGTCACTACCTCCCCGTGCCGGGAGTGGGTAATTTGCGCGCCTGCTGCCTTCCTTGGATGTGGTAGCCGTTTCTCAGGCTCCCTCTCCGGAATCGAACCCTGATTCCCCGTTACCCGTTACAACCATGGTAGGCGCAGAACCTACCATCGACAGTTGATAAGGCAGACATTTGAAAGATGCGTCGCCGGTACGAGGACCGTGCGATCAGCCCTAAGTTATTCAGAGTCACCAAGGCAAACGGACCGGACGAGCCGACCGATTGGTTTTGATCTAATAAAAGCGTCCCTTCCATCTCTGGTCGGGACTCTGTTTGCATGTATTAGCTCTAGAATTACCACAGTTATCCAAGTAACGTGGGTACGATCTAAGGAACCATAACTGATTTAATGAGCCATTCGCGGTTTCACCTTAATGCGGCTTGTACTGAGACATGCATGGCTTAATCTTTGAGACAAGCATATGACTACTGGCAGGATCAACCAGGGAGCTGCGTCAACTAGAGCTGAGCAGCCGGCCGCCCGGGAGTGTGTCCCGGGGGCCCGCGCGAACACGCAAGCGTCCGCTCAATTATTCTGCAAACAGGAGGAGGCTGAGCTCCCCTGCACAACACACCTCGAAACCCTCTCAGGTCCCGGCGGCGCGCAGCGCCGTCCTAAGTACTTGGTCGGGTTCGAGAGAGGCGCAATCGCCCGGAGTTAGGCGAGTAGACGCTTTAGGTGCGACCACCCGTGCTCCCAACTGAGCTTGCCGCTGCCGACAGAGGCCCGGGAGCGTGCTGTCGTGGCATTGCCGGCGGGAGACAACACGCGCCACCTACGGTGACCGGCAGCTCCAACGCCAGCGCCACAGAAGGACAAAAGCCCTACTTGGGTGCCGAAGCGAACTCTCCCAGCACAGCGCACGCGCCAACACGTCCGCACAGCTGCGATACAAACCACCTGCGAGAACCGCTGGGGCGACCGAGCAGCAGACGGCGTCGCGGCGCCGAGCGCCGGGCGGCGGCGCATCCTCAGCGCACAAAGTCCTCAATCGGACCAGCACACTGCAGATGGCCACCGCGCTTCGCACCGGGCCCGCGAGGACCTACTTTGGCCGCAAGGCGCCGCGAGCAGGGGGCGCCGGCGCGCAGCTGCGCCGCCTGCCGCGTCCGTCGGCCGGCGCGCCTGCCACCGGCCGCCCCCACCAGCCGGCTGTAGCGCGTGCGCCCACGCACCGCGCTGCCAGCACGCCGGGCGGCCCCCCCTCACCGGCCGGGGACGGTCCCACCCAGCCACCGCCGCGTATCGCCTCACACCCAGATCCCCTTTCACGTTCGTGGGCATGGTGGGTCCCCTTTCACGTTCGTGGGCATGGTGGGTATCCCTGAAACAACCGGTTAATAGCTCGACCGATCGTCGCCAACACTGATTCACCTCTAGCGAGAACAACCGCACCACAACGGGTTACCGGTTGTTCATTTGCGTAACGTCACCAGCAAACGTACACGTCCATCGCCATTTGCAACGAGTATTGCATGCCTGTGTCAGGTGTCACAACACACTACGTCTGCCCACATAGACGCAACAACATGTGCACGCCTAGAGAACACGTGGAAGGTAGACCCCGTACGTATGCGGTGTCCATTGCGCGAACGACTGTCAGCCCGCCTCTGCAGCATGTCGCAGATGTGGAACGCGGTGCAACATGCTATCACGGTGTGTGAGAAGAGACGACTACGTCCGAATACACGCTCCACTACATCAACAGACTGCTCATGCTGATCGCCATCCAGGGCGTCCGTTCCTCCCACACGTCTGTATGGCGTACCACACTGCAATCCAGCTCTTATAGGGAGACGACACGTAGCTGCGTGCACAATATTTGGACTGTATGGTCCGCCGTTGCTAGGCGCTGTCGTCATACGGTCACATGGGCCACGATGTATCATTCAGTACATACGGAGCAATGTGCAGTACAGTTTGTGGGTTTTGCGTACATCGGCGGACAGGTGACAGGCCGTACCACAACGTAGGCTGAGTACGTCGGCATGCGAAGGGCATTGAACATGCAAACTTCTCACCGACCAGCTTGCGAAGGCATGGGGGAAGGGGGGGGGGCATGTACGTCCTGCTGCTATCCACACTACAGTGTATAGCAGGAGCATGTGGAAAGTCAGCAACACCTGCAAGGTGTTTAACATGACGCGATACACAGGGGACCGGGCAGTGCGAGTAGCGAACTATATTGCGAGGGTTGCGGTTAGGCAACACTACACTACTTTAACGGGTTGCATAACAATTACAGAGCAGGTTCAGCGACAACGTGCGTCAGGTTAAGGCGCAATATAGTTTAGGTTACGGCGCACTTTAGGTTAGGTTAAGGCACATTATAGGTTAGGTTAAGGCACAACATGGGTTACGTTAAGGCACAACATGGGTTACGTTAAGGCACAACATGGGTTAGGTTAAGGCACAACATGGGTTAGGTTAAGGCACAACATGGGTTAGGTTAAGGCACAACATGGGTTAGGTTAAGGCACAACATGGGTTAGGTTAAGGCACAACATGGGTTAGGTTAAGGCACAACATGGGTTAGGTTAAGGCACAACATGGGTTAGGTTAAGGCACAACATGGGTTAGGTTAAGGCACAACATGGGTTAGGTTAAGGCACAACATGGGTTAGGTTAAGGCACAACATGGGTTAGGTTAAGGCACAACATGGGTTAGGTTAAGGCACAACATGGGTTAGGTTAAGGCACAACATGGGTTAGGTTAAGGCACAACATGGGTTAGGTTAAGGCACAACATGGGTTAGGTTAAGGCACAACATGGGTTAGGTTAAGGCACAACATGGGTTAGGTTAAGGCACAACATGGGTTAGGTTAAGGCACAACATGGGTTAGGTTAAGGCACAACATGGGTTAGGTTAAGGCACAACATGGGTTAGGTTAAGGCACAACATGGGTTAGGTTAAGGCACAACATGGGTTAGGTTAAGGCACAACATGGGTTAGGTTAAGGCACAACATGGGTTAGGTTAAGGCACAACATGGGTTAGGTTAAGGCACAACATGGGTTAGGTTAAGGCACAACATGGGTTAGGTTAAGGCACAACATGGGTTAGGTTAAGGCACAACATGGGTTAGGTTAAGGCACAACATGGGTTAGGTTAAGGCACAACATGGGTTAGGTTAAGGCACAACATGGGTTAGGTTAAGGCACAACATGGGTTAGGTTAAGGCACAACATGGGTTAGGTTAAGGCACACCATGGGTTAGGTTAAGGCACACCATGGGTTAGGTTAAGGCACACCATGGGTTAGGTTAAGGCACAACATGGGTTAGGTTAAGGCACAACATGGGTTAGGTTAAGGCACAACATGGGTTAGGTTAAGGCACAACATGGGTTAGGTTAAGGCACAACATGGGTTAGGTTAAGGCACAACGTAGGTTAGGTTAAGGCACAACGTGGGTTAGGTTAAGGCACAACGTGGGTTAGGTTAAGGCACAACGTGGGTTAGGTTAAGGCACAACGTGGGTTAGGTTAAGGCACAACATGGGTTAGGTTAAGGCACAACATGGGTTAGGTTAAGGCACACCATGGGTTAGGTTAAGGCACAACATGGGTTAGGTTAAGGCACAACATGGGTTAGGTTAAGGCACAACATGGGTTAGGTTAAGGCACAACATGGGTTAGGTTAAGGCACAACATGGGTTAGGTTAAGGCACAACATGGGTTAGGTTAAGGCACAACATGGGTTAGGTTAAGGCACAACGTAGGTTAGGTTAAGGCACAACGTGGGTTAGGTTAAGGCACAACATGGGTTAGGTTAAGGCACAACATGGGTTAGGTTAAGGCACAACATGGGTTAGGTTAAGGCACAACATGGGTTAGGTTAAGGCACAACATGGGTTAGGTTACGGCACAACATGGGTTACGTTACGGCACAACATGGGTTACGTTACGGCACAACATGGGTTACGTTACGGCACAACATGGGTTACGTTACGGCACAACATGGGTTACGTTACGGCACAACATGGGTTACGTTACGGCACAACATGGGTTACGTTACGGCACAAATTAGGTTAGGTTACGGCACAAATTAGGTTAGGTTAAGGCACAAATTAGGTTAGGTTAAGGCACAAATTAGGTTAGGTTAAGGCACAAATTAGGTTAGGTTAAGGCACAAATTAGGTTAGGTTAAGGCACAAATTAGGTTAGGTTAAGGCACAAATTAGGTTAGGTTAAGGCACAAATTAGGTTAGGTTAAGGCACGATATAGGTTAGGTTAAGGCACGATATAGGTTAGGTTAAGGCACGATATAGGTTAGGTTAAGGCACGATATAGGTTAGGTTAAGGCACGATATAGGTTAGGTTAAGGCACGATATAGGTTAGGTTAAGGCACGATATAGGTTAGGTTAAGGCACGATATAGGTTAGGTTAAGGTACGATATAGGTTAGGTTAAGGTACGATATAGGTTAGGTTAAGGTACGATATAGGTTAGGTTAAGGTACGATATAGGTTAGGTTAAGGTACGATATAGGTTAGGTTAAGGTACGATATAGGTTAGGTTAAGGTACGATATAGGTTAGGTTAAGGTACGATATAGGTTAGGTTAAGGTACGATATAGGTTAGGTTAAGGTACGATATAGGTTAGGTTAAGGTACGATATAGCGTAGGTTCAGATA
>NW_026047716.1:65000-70000 GCF_023864345.2 Schistocerca serialis cubense | reverse complement strand
AATCTCGTGCGGCTAGAAGCCGCCTGTCCCTCTAAGAAGAAAAGTAATCGCTGACAGCACGAAGGATGTCACGCGACTAGTTAGCAGGCTAGAGTCTCGTTCGTTATCGGAATTAACCAGACAAATCGCTCCACCAACTAAGAACGGCCATGCACCACCACCCACCGAATCAAGAAAGAGCTATCAATCTGTCAATCCTTCCGGTGTCCGGGCCTGGTGAGGTTTCCCGTGTTGAGTCAAATTAAGCCGCAGGCTCCACTCCTGGTGGTGCCCTTCCGTCAATTCCTTTAAGTTTCAGCTTTGCAACCATACTTCCCCCGGAACCCAAAAGCTTTGGTTTCCCGGAGGCTGCCCGCCGAGTCATCGGAGGAACTGCGGCGGATCGCTGGCTGGCATCGTTTATGGTTAGAACTAGGGCGGTATCTGATCGCCTTCGAACCTCTAACTTTCGTTCTTGATTAATGAAAACATACTTGGCAAATGCTTTCGCTTCTGTTCGTCTTGCGACGATCCAAGAATTTCACCTCTAACGTCGCAATACGAATGCCCCCGCCTGTCCCTATTAATCATTACCTCGGGTTCCGAAAACCAACAAAATAGAACCGAGGTCCTATTCCATTATTCCATGCACACAGTATTCAGGCGGGCTTGCCTGCTTTAAGCACTCTAATTTGTTCAAAGTAAACGTGCCGGCCCACCGAGACACTCAATAAAGAGCACCCTGGTAGGATTTCAACGGGGTCCGCCTCGGGACGCACGAGCACGCACGAGGCGGTCGCACGCCTTCGGCTCGCCCCACCGGCAGGACGTCCCACGATACATGCCAGTTAAACACCGACGGGCGGTGAACCAACAGCGTGGGACACAAATCCAACTACGAGCTTTTTAACCGCAACAACTTTAATATACGCTATTGGAGCTGGAATTACCGCGGCTGCTGGCACCAGACTTGCCCTCCAATAGATACTCGTTAAAGGATTTAAAGTGTACTCATTCCGATTACGGGGCCTCGGATGAGTCCCGTATCGTTATTTTTCGTCACTACCTCCCCGTGCCGGGAGTGGGTAATTTGCGCGCCTGCTGCCTTCCTTGGATGTGGTAGCCGTTTCTCAGGCTCCCTCTCCGGAATCGAACCCTGATTCCCCGTTACCCGTTACAACCATGGTAGGCGCAGAACCTACCATCGACAGTTGATAAGGCAGACATTTGAAAGATGCGTCGCCGGTACGAGGACCGTGCGATCAGCCCTAAGTTATTCAGAGTCACCAAGGCAAACGGACCGGACGAGCCGACCGATTGGTTTTGATCTAATAAAAGCGTCCCTTCCATCTCTGGTCGGGACTCTGTTTGCATGTATTAGCTCTAGAATTACCACAGTTATCCAAGTAACGTGGGTACGATCTAAGGAACCATAACTGATTTAATGAGCCATTCGCGGTTTCACCTTAATGCGGCTTGTACTGAGACATGCATGGCTTAATCTTTGAGACAAGCATATGACTACTGGCAGGATCAACCAGGGAGCTGCGTCAACTAGAGCTGAGCAGCCGGCCGCCCGGGAGTGTGTCCCGGGGGCCCGCGCGAACACGCAAGCGTCCGCTCAATTATTCTGCAAACAGGAGGAGGCTGAGCTCCCCTGCACAACACACCTCGAAACCCTCTCAGGTCCCGGCGGCGCGCAGCGCCGTCCTAAGTACTTGGTCGGGTTCGAGAGAGGCGCAATCGCCCGGAGTTAGGCGAGTAGACGCTTTAGGTGCGACCACCCGTGCTCCCAACTGAGCTTGCCGCTGCCGACAGAGGCCCGGGAGCGTGCTGTCGTGGCATTGCCGGCGGGAGACAACACGCGCCACCTACGGTGACCGGCAGCTCCAACGCCAGCGCCACAGAAGGACAAAAGCCCTACTTGGGTGCCGAAGCGAACTCTCCCAGCACAGCGCACGCGCCAACACGTCCGCACAGCTGCGATACAAACCACCTGCGAGAACCGCTGGGGCGACCGAGCAGCAGACGGCGTCGCGGCGCCGAGCGCCGGGCGGCGGCGCATCCTCAGCGCACAAAGTCCTCAATCGGACCAGCACACTGCAGATGGCCACCGCGCTTCGCACCGGGCCCGCGAGGACCTACTTTGGCCGCAAGGCGCCGCGAGCAGGGGGCGCCGGCGCGCAGCTGCGCCGCCTGCCGCGTCCGTCGGCCGGCGCGCCTGCCACCGGCCGCCCCCACCAGCCGGCTGTAGCGCGTGCGCCCACGCACCGCGCTGCCAGCACGCCGGGCGGCCCCCCCTCACCGGCCGGGGACGGTCCCACCCAGCCACCGCCGCGTATCGCCTCACACCCAGATCCCCTTTCACGTTCGTGGGCATGGTGGGTCCCCTTTCACGTTCGTGGGCATGGTGGGTATCCCTGAAACAACCGGTTAATAGCTCGACCGATCGTCGCCAACACTGATTCACCTCTAGCGAGAACAACCGCACCACAACGGGTTACCGGTTGTTCATTTGCGTAACGTCACCAGCAAACGTACACGTCCATCGCCATTTGCAACGAGTATTGCATGCCTGTGTCAGGTGTCACAACACACTACGTCTGCCCACATAGACGCAACAACATGTGCACGCCTAGAGAACACGTGGAAGGTAGACCCCGTACGTATGCGGTGTCCATTGCGCGAACGACTGTCAGCCCGCCTCTGCAGCATGTCGCAGATGTGGAACGCGGTGCAACATGCTATCACGGTGTGTGAGAAGAGACGACTACGTCCGAATACACGCTCCACTACATCAACAGACTGCTCATGCTGATCGCCATCCAGGGCGTCCGTTCCTCCCACACGTCTGTATGGCGTACCACACTGCAATCCAGCTCTTATAGGGAGACGACACGTAGCTGCGTGCACAATATTTGGACTGTATGGTCCGCCGTTGCTAGGCGCTGTCGTCATACGGTCACATGGGCCACGATGTATCATTCAGTACATACGGAGCAATGTGCAGTACAGTTTGTGGGTTTTGCGTACATCGGCGGACAGGTGACAGGCCGTACCACAACGTAGGCTGAGTACGTCGGCATGCGAAGGGCATTGAACATGCAAACTTCTCACCGACCAGCTTGCGAAGGCAGGGGGGAAGGGGGGGGGGCATGTACGTCCTGCTGCTATCCACACTACAGTGTATAGCAGGAGCATGTGGAAAGTCAGCAACACCTGCAAGGTGTTTAACATGACGCGATACACAGGGGACCGGGCAGTGCGAGTAGCGAACTATATTGCGAGGGTTGCGGTTAGGCAACACTACACTACTTTAACGGGTTGCATAACAATTACAGAGCAGGTTCAGCGACAACGTGCGTCAGGTTAAGGCGCAATATAGTTTAGGTTACGGCGCACTTTAGGTTAGGTTAAGGCACAACATGGGTTACGTTAAGGCACAACATGGGTTACGTTAAGGCACAACATGGGTTACGTTAAGGCACAACATGGGTTAGGTTAAGGCACAACATGGGTTAGGTTAAGGCACAACATGGGTTAGGTTAAGGCACAACATGGGTTAGGTTAAGGCACAACATGGGTTAGGTTAAGGCACAACATGGGTTAGGTTAAGGCACAACATGGGTTAGGTTAAGGCACAACATGGGTTAGGTTAAGGCACAACATGGGTTAGGTTAAGGCACAACATGGGTTAGGTTAAGGCACAACATGGGTTAGGTTAAGGCACAACATGGGTTAGGTTAAGGCACAACATGGGTTAGGTTAAGGCACAACATGGGTTAGGTTAAGGCACAACATGGGTTAGGTTAAGGCACAACATGGGTTAGGTTAAGGCACAACATGGGTTAGGTTAAGGCACAACATGGGTTAGGTTAAGGCACAACATGGGTTAGGTTAAGGCACAACATGGGTTAGGTTAAGGCACAACATGGGTTAGGTTAAGGCACAACATGGGTTAGGTTAAGGCACAACATGGGTTAGGTTAAGGCACAACATGGGTTAGGTTAAGGCACAACATGGGTTAGGTTAAGGCACAACATGGGTTAGGTTAAGGCACAACATGGGTTAGGTTAAGGCACAACATGGGTTAGGTTAAGGCACAACATGGGTTAGGTTAAGGCACAACATGGGTTAGGTTAAGGCACAACATGGGTTAGGTTAAGGCACAACATGGGTTAGGTTAAGGCACAACATGGGTTAGGTTAAGGCACAACATGGGTTAGGTTAAGGCACAACATGGGTTAGGTTAAGGCACACCATGGGTTAGGTTAAGGCACACCATGGGTTAGGTTAAGGCACACCATGGGTTAGGTTAAGGCACAACATGGGTTAGGTTAAGGCACAACATGGGTTAGGTTAAGGCACAACATGGGTTAGGTTAAGGCACAACATGGGTTAGGTTAAGGCACAACATGGGTTAGGTTAAGGCACAACGTAGGTTAGGTTAAGGCACAACGTGGGTTAGGTTAAGGCACAACGTGGGTTAGGTTAAGGCACAACGTGGGTTAGGTTAAGGCACAACGTGGGTTAGGTTAAGGCACAACATGGGTTAGGTTAAGGCACAACATGGGTTAGGTTAAGGCACACCATGGGTTAGGTTAAGGCACAACATGGGTTAGGTTAAGGCACAACATGGGTTAGGTTAAGGCACAACATGGGTTAGGTTAAGGCACAACATGGGTTAGGTTAAGGCACAACATGGGTTAGGTTAAGGCACAACATGGGTTAGGTTAAGGCACAACATGGGTTAGGTTAAGGCACAACGTAGGTTAGGTTAAGGCACAACGTGGGTTAGGTTAAGGCACAACATGGGTTAGGTTAAGGCACAACATGGGTTAGGTTAAGGCACAACATGGGTTAGGTTAAGGCACAACATGGGTTAGGTTAAGGCACAACATGGGTTAGGTTAAGGCACAACATGGGTTAGGTTACGGCACAACATGGGTTACGTTACGGCACAACATGGGTTACGTTACGGCACAACATGGGTTACGTTACGGCACAACATGGGTTACGTT
>NW_026047716.1:55000-60000 GCF_023864345.2 Schistocerca serialis cubense | reverse complement strand
CGGCATCTGGTGTCCGCCTCCCGCCCGCGACTGCGCCGTGCCTTCGTAGGGAAGGCGTTGATGCGGGCGCGGAGGGCGTCGATGTAGTCACGCCCAGATAGCAGGCGACTGGTGTCGGCGACCCACTGATGTTGGCCACTGACGGCGGCAGAGGATGACAGCGCCGCACCGTCAATGGCGATGTGTAGGCGCGCCGCCCACATTTCCCCAACCTGCGTTGACGATTTGAGGAGGTGGCCCTCCCACATTAGGTGGCGCTCCAGCACCTCGATCTCACGCTGCACCTCATCCATGCCTGCACCGTCGCAGGCTGGCCCTATCTTCTTCAGCGCCAGGAGACGGGACCGACGAAGCGTCGGACCCATCCATCGGCAAGATGGGATGCCGAGGCCCCCCTGGGCAACAGGAGCGTGGAAGTATCCCAGGGGGGTGTCCGCCGGAAGGCGGAACCATCTCCTGACGGCGGCCCGGATGGTGACGTCGGCCGACTTCAATGCACCCACCCGGGTGCGGCTGAGGGCCAGCCCGTGGTACAGGCCAGGGAGAAGCACGTTGGTGAGAGCGTGGAGGCGCTGTTGCGGCTTCAGCGGAGCTCGGGAGATGACGTCAAGCTGCTCCACCAGGTGACGACGTGGATTGAAGACACAGCGACCCGCCGTGGAAAATTGCAGCCCCAGGTACCGGAAGGTTTCACCCACACGCAGGGCAGGCATGGTGGTATTGCCTGCTGTGAAGGTGACATTGCTGTCCACCTTCACCTTCTTCTCGCGCCCTGACGCGACTAAGGCGAGGGTGAAACACTTCCGGGCGTTGATCTGCAGCCCTAGGTGGGCGAGGGCTGCGGTAGCTGCGTCGATGAGGGACTGCAAGCCCCTCGGGATCGCTGCAAACAGCAAGACGTCATCTGCAAAGGCCGCAGCGTTGACTCTGCGACCGAGGATCCGAGCTCCGATGTGGGAGGGCAGTTGGCCTAAAACGTAGTCCACCGCAAAGTTGAACAGGAGGGGGGAGAGGGGATCGCCCTGGCGAACGCCCCGTGCTGGCTGCACAGACACGCCCACGCCGGCGCCGTCCGCTATCACTGTCGTGCTGCCCTCGTAGCACCGCTCGACATACTCGACAAAGCAATCCGGTAGGCCATGCGCCTTCAGCACGGGGCGAAGGGCAGCATGATCCACCGAATCGAATGCCTTAGATACATCGATCGATGCCACAAAGACAGAGCGGCAGGAGCGAACTGCGTCGGTGAGAGCAGTGTCCAGGATGAAAGTGTTTTCCAACATCCCATCCCGAGGGATGAATGCCCGCTGACGTTCGTCCACAGCACAAGCGCGCATCAGGCGTGACGCGAGAACCTTGTGAAAGGTCCGCGCCAACACCGAGCAGACCGTAATGGGGCGAAAGTCAGCGGGGGATGTTGGTGCAGCCGTTTTCGGGAGAAGGGACGTCCGCGCGCGAAGCAGGCGTTCCGGAAGGGCGCGGGCCAGAAGGAAGAGATTCATCACTTTCACCAGGACTTCGTGCGGCAGGCGCCGCAACTCCGCTGGGGTAAGGCCGTCCGGCCCAGCTGCTGATCCCCTGGGCGGCAACGCGGCGGCGACCTCCTCATGTGTGACCGGCCCCCATAGGCACTCAAGAGCGACAGGCTCCGAGTGCGGAAGGAGGCGGTCACGAATGAAGCCCGCGGTGGAGACGGGCTTCTTAGTGAAGAGGTCCGCCCAGAAGTCCAGCAGACCAGGGATGGCAGGTGGCGGCTGGAGCAGGGTGCCATCCAAGAGGCCGCGCACGCAACGTGCACGCGACCGTCGGAAGGCATCCTGCGTTCTCGCGTATTCCCAGCGGCGCCGCTTGCGCTTCTGCGTCGGCGGCGCGGCAGGCGGCCGCTTCGATGGTTGGCGCGGCCGCTGTGTCCTGGTGATCGATCTCTCCCCTCTGGACCCGACCGACGCAAGGGCATCCGGGAGCATGCCCAGGATGACATCGGGCGGCGTGCCCCGCCCCAGACCTATGACTCGATCCAGGGCAGAGAAACGCTGGGCGGAAGCAGGTAGCCCCGCCAGATGCTCCCAGATGGCGGCGTCAGTCGGCCCCTCCGGCGGCGGCCCGGTGGTGTCGGCCGCGAAGTCCTCGGCTGCGTCGACGGGCGGCGCAGCGGCCTCGCCCGCGTCAGGCGGCGGGCTCGCTGCTCCCCGGCGGGACGCCGGCTCTTCCCCCCGACCGATCTCAAGCGCCTCCATGAACTGGCGGACAAGCTGCTTGTGGGCAGCTTGCCGCCGTCGGCACTTGATTGCCTCAAGCGTTCGGTCGGGGAACATCCTGATGAGTTCTTGATTTACAAAGAAGAACCGGGCGTCCCTCTCGAGGAACAGTTCGGCCTCTGCCTTGGCGAGCGACAGGACTTCTTCCTCCGTCCACCTCGCGCGATGCCTCTCCGTCACGATCTCCGCGTTGGCGGCCGCAAGATGTTGGCGGCGGCGATGGACCCCGAGACCATTCTTGGTGGTGAAGCTGCGGTGGCACTCACTACAGGCGTATACTGCTGCAAAAGTTACAAGATTCTCGGCACGGCCGGTTGGCCGGCTAGGTGCTGGGGGAGTTGGGGTGGCACCTTCAGCGGAAGGGCCACCACTTATTCTCTGGTTACTGCCCCCAACTAAAAAAAGGGATAATGCGAGGGGGGGCTGGTAACCCCCCCAAGCCCCTGGTGCGGTCTTCCACTCTGCGAAAATCAGCGGGCCCACGAGAAGGGGAGAAGACCGCAGGAGAGGAGAGGCTAAGAGGGCTAGGCCCATGTATTGCGCATCACTCTCCCTGTAACCATAACCCAAGGAAGGCACCTCGCAGCAGCAGCACGACTACATCAAGACCGCACTTCGAAAAGCCAAGTCCGGATGCAGCCACACCGCCGCCACTTGGCCGCCTTAAGAGAGTCATAGTTACTCCCGCCGTTTACCCGCGCTTGCTTGAATTTCTTCACGTTGACATTCAGAGCACTGGGCAGAAATCACATTGCGTCAACACCCGCTAGGGCCATCGCAATGCTTTGTTTTAATTAGACAGTCGGATTCCCCCAGTCCGTGCCAGTTCTGAGTTGATCGTTGAATGGCGGCCGAAGAGAATCCGCGCACCCGCGCGCCCCCGGAGGAGCACGCTAAGGCGGACGCGGCCTCGCAGCAAGGAAGATCCGTGGGAGGCCAAGGCACGGGACCGAGCTCGGATCCTGCACGCAGGTTGAAGCACCGGGGCGCGAACGCCGCGCAGGCGCGCGCATCCTGCACCGCCGGCCAGCACGAGGCCGACCAACGGCGAGAGCAGACCACGCCCGCGCTAAACGCCCGCACTTACCGGCACCCCTACGGCACTCACCTCGCCCAGGCCCGGCACGTTAGCGCTGACCCACTTCCCGACCAAGCCCGACACGCCCCGATCCTCAGAGCCAATCCTTATCCCGAAGTTACGGATCCAATTTGCCGACTTCCCTTACCTACATTATTCTATCGACTAGAGGCTCTTCACCTTGGAGACCTGCTGCGGATATGGGTACGAACCGGCGCGACACCTCCACGTGGCCCTCTCCCGGATTTTCAAGGTCCGAGGGGAAGATCGGGACACCGCCGCAACTGCGGTGCTCTTCGCGTTCCAAACCCTATCTCCCTGCTAGAGGATTCCAGGGAACTCGAACGCTCATGCAGAAAAGAAAACTCTTCCCCGATCTCCCGACGGCGTCTCCGGGTCCTTTTGGGTTACCCCGACGAGCATCTCTAAAAGAGGGGCCCGACTTGTATCGGTTCCGCTGCCGGGTTCCGGAATAGGAACCGGATTCCCTTTCGCCCAACGGGGGCCAGCACAAAGTGCATCATGCTATGACGGCCCCCATCAACATCGGATTTCTCCTAGGGCTTAGGATCGACTGACTCGTGTGCAACGGCTGTTCACACGAAACCCTTCTCCGCGTCAGCCCTCCAGGGCCTCGCTGGAGTATTTGCTACTACCACCAAGATCTGCACCGACGGCGGCTCCAGGCAGGCTCACGCCCAGACCCTTCTGCGCCCACCGCCGCGACCCTCCTACTCGTCAGGGCTTCGCGGCCGGCCGCAAGGACCGGCCATGACTGCCAGACTGACGGCCGAGTATAGGCACGACGCTTCAGCGCCATCCATTTTCAGGGCTAGTTGCTTCGGCAGGTGAGTTGTTACACACTCCTTAGCGGATTCCGACTTCCATGGCCACCGTCCTGCTGTCTTAAGCAACCAACGCCTTTCATGGTTTCCCATGAGCGTCGATTCGGGCGCCTTAACTCGGCGTTTGGTTCATCCCACAGCGCCAGTTCTGCTTACCAAAAGTGGCCCACTTGGCACTCCGATCCGAGTCGTTTGCTCGCGGCTTCAGCATATCAAGCAAGCCGGAGATCTCACCCATTTAAAGTTTGAGAATAGGTTGAGGTCGTTTCGGCCCCAAGGCCTCTAATCATTCGCTTTACCGGATGAGACTCGTACGAGCACCAGCTATCCTGAGGGAAACTTCGGAGGGAACCAGCTACTAGATGGTTCGATTAGTCTTTCGCCCCTATACCCAGCTCCGACGATCGATTTGCACGTCAGAATCGCTACGGACCTCCATCAGGGTTTCCCCTGACTTCGTCCTGGCCAGGCATAGTTCACCATCTTTCGGGTCCCAACGTGTACGCTCTAGGTGCGCCTCACCTCGCAATGAGGACGAGACGCCCCGGGAGTGCGGAGGCCGCCGCCCCGTGAAGGGCGGGGAAGCCCCATCCTCCCTCGGCCCGCGCAAGGCGAGACCTTCACTTTCATTACGCCTTTAGGTTTCGTACAGCCCAATGACTCGCGCACATGTTAGACTCCTTGGTCCGTGTTTCAAGACGGGTCGTGAAATTGTCCAAAGCTGAAGCGCCGCTGACGGGAGCGATTATTCCGCCCGAGAGCATCCCGAGCCAACAGCGGCGCGGGTCCGGGGCCGGGCCAGGTAGGTCCGTCATCCGG